>NC_091203.1:520005-577505 GCF_040958095.1 Procambarus clarkii
GTTCTTCCGGGCTTAACTACCAGGATCCTCTGCAGCTCCTCCAGGCTGCTACCATGAAGTTTCCTTGAGCAACTACGGTGCTTCACCCTTTTGCTAGGTTCCTCCACAGCTCTCTGGGCTGCTACACAATGAAGTTCCCTCAAGCAACTATGGTGCTTCACCACCTCTACACAAGCACGTGACACTCCTCTTCAGTGCTTCTCCTCACAGCTCGAGGTCCTTTCCTCCACTACCTTGGAGTCTCATCAACTACTCCCTTTGTGCTGGCTTCGAAGTTCGCAGCAAATTCCTCCCCAAAGACAAACCTGCAACCCATCGACACTCCAATAAAAATGTTTCCCCTTTAACACATAAACAAAAAAATTCACACAATATGTTTGCCTCCAACCTCTATCTGTCCTCTACATACTGTGAGAGTGGACTCCCCCGTTGGGCGGGTCCATGCTCCACCTCGCCCGGCAGGCCTCCACACTCCTCCGCCGCCCCTCAGTCAGTTGGCTCCAATCAGTCGAAGGGAGAGGATGCGCTGCTCGCCCCGCCAGCTGTCTCTCTCATCTCCGTCCTCTTATTTAGGCTTCCTGCCTTACCAAAACATTTCTAACTCATCAATAAACATTGCTACTGTCGCTGAGCACACGACCAACTACAAGCAATCACTATGAACTAGCTTAAATCGTGCGTACCACAGATTGTGTCGTCGAGGGCGCTCCTCCCTCTGACGGAGCCTGGTCAGGGCGATTCCACAGCCCACGACAATGTCTCTGGACGACTTAATAAACTCTCCTCGTCGTCCAGGACTTGAGATCACAGCATTCCCAGCTCGATTCTACAGCTGGCACGTCTGAACACTTCTCTTCTCTTGGAGATATATCACTAAGGGTTCCTTTCTGATGGGAGCTCAAACGGAGCGCGGCTTTCCCCTGCGATGTCTGGCGCTCAAGTGAGGTCAAAGTCCTCCAGAAGCCAGCCACACACCTCCAGCAAAATATCTACATCTCCTAACCAGTCATTTATCTGTTTTCTTCTTCACTGCCCATAATCTCAAATTGTTATTTAAATCCAACCAATTATTTTACATATGTGTTACCACCTCCACCTCCATTTTTCCTGGACCTTCCAGTTAGGTCAGGCTTGCTGAATAACTCTCAAGGGGGGGAGACTCGTTTCTCCTGCAGGCTGAGATCATAACATACACCACAACTAGTACACCACTACTACCACACCACAACTAGTACCTTACTACTACCACACCACAAGTAGTACACCAATACTAATACACCCCAACTTGTACACCATCACTTCCACACCATAACTAGTACACCACTACTACACAACAACAACTAGTACCCCACAACCAGTACACCACTACCTCACCACAACTAGTACACCACAAGTGTTGTGTGATGATCAGGGGCAGACAGTTGTAGGGTTCTCGAATTCTTCGAAGATGACTCACTTTGCATATTAATCTTGAACATTAAGTTGAATTGCTTAAATTATGATACTTATCATGTAAAATATAGTTGATGAATTCATTGTTTAAATTGTTTTTAACTTTGTCCCCCAGAGTTTTTCAGCTGAGATGAGAAAGCCTCTTTGGTTACTGGTTTCATGATTTTAATGAGTACATGATACAGATGGAACATACTAATAATGACCTCGTGATAACATCTTTGAAAATATTGTGATACAGAAAAATTTCATTCCTTGTCGTGTAGGTACGGACAAATGAATGGATGGTGGCAGCATTTCTTCTTCTACTAACTACTCCTCTACTTCTACTATCTACTTCTACTTATCTAATCCTCCCCTTCCACCCCACTCCAAATTCTCCCTTTCAACTGACAACCCTCCACGCTCCTTCCACCTCTCTACCTCTCTCACCTCAAACCCTCATTAATTACATCATTATTCATCTCTTTCCTTTCATTTCGCTTTTACGTTTGTGGAGGTGAAATGTGTTCTAGAGTTCTCTAGAGTTTTGGGTAGCTGAGCAGGTTTCGGCGCCTTGTAGTCAGTTCACCTAGATAGTCAAATACCTAGGTTACAAGGTGTTATATGAATGAGGCTGCCGTAGGAACTCTGGGGGTGGTCTGGAATAGTAAGCTAAATGATGGCTGGCTAACGGACTATAGAGAGCTGTTTCCCCCGACCTCCTATGTTAACTGGGGGGTGGAATTATAGACTAGAGAGAGCAATTTTCCCCACCACCCGTAACACTACTACAACACCACATCTAGTACTCCACTACTAATACACCACTAATACTACACCACAACTTGTAGACCACCACTAGTAAACCACTACCACCAAACCTGAAATAGTACACCACCACTAGTACACCACTACCACCACACCACAACTAGTACACCACTACCATCACACCACAACTAGTACACCACAACTGTCACACCACAACTAGTACACTACCACTAGTACAGCACAACTACCACAGCACAACTAGTACAACACTATTACCACACCACAACTAGTACCCCACTACTACCACACCACAACTAGTACACCACTACTACCACATCAGAACTAGTACACCACTACTACCACACTACAACTAGTACACCACTACTACCACACTACAACTAGTACACCACTACTACCACACCACTACTACCACACCACAACAAGTACACCACAACAACGAAACCACAACTAGTACACCACTACTACCACACCACAACTAGTACACCAATACTACCACGCCAAAACTAGTACACCACTACTATCACACCACCACTAGTACACCAATACTACCACACCACAACTAGTATAATACTACTTCTACACCACAACTGGTACACAGCTACTACCACACCACAACTAGTACACCACTACTTCCCCACCACAACTAGTACCCAACTTATTCAACATCACCACTAGTACCCAACTTATTCAACATCACCACTAGTACACCACTACTAATACAACAAGTACCCCACTACTATCACACCATCACTACTACACCACTAATAACACACCACCACTAGTACACCACTAATACCACACCACCACTAGTACACCACTACTACCACATCACAACTAGTACACCACTATTACTACACTACAACTAGTACCTCACTATTACCACACAACAACTAGAACACCACTACTACAACATCACAGCTAAAACACCACTACTTCCACACCACGAATAGTACACCACTACCACACCACAACAATTAGTACCCCACAACCACACCACAATTAGTACACCACTAACACACCACAACTAGTACACCACTACTATAACACAACAACTAGTCCCCCACTACTACCACACCACCACTAGTACACCACTACTTCCACACCTGAATCAGTACACCACTACTACCACACTACAACTAGTACACCACTACTGCCACACCACAACTAGTACACCACCACAAGTACACCACTACTACCACACCACAACTACCACACCACAACTAGTACACCACTACTAAAACACTACAACTAGTACTCCACTACTAGTACACCACTACAACCACACCACAACTAGTACACCACTACTACCACACCACAACTACTACACCATTACTATAACATGATGACTAGTACACCACTACTACAACACCACAACTTGTAGACTACCACTACTACCAAACCAGAACTAGTACACCACTACTGCCACAAGACAACTAGTACACCACTACTATCACACCACAACTAGTACACCGCAACTGCCACACCACAGTTAGTACACCACAACTAGTACATCACTACTACCACAACACAACTATTACATCACTACTACCACACTACAACTAGTACCTTACTACTGCCACACCACAACTAGTACACCACTACTACCACACCACAACTAGTACACCACTACCACACTACAACTAGAACACCACTACTTCCACACCACAACAAGTACACCACTACTACCACACCACAACTAGTACACTACTACTACCACACCACAACTAATACACCACTACAACGACACCACAACTAGTAAACCATTACTACCACACCACAACTAGTACACCACTACTACCACACCACATCAAGTTCACCACTACTACCACACCACCATTAGTACACCAATAATACCACACCACAACTAGTATACTACTACTACTAAACCACAACTAGTACACCACTACTACCACACCACATCTAGTACACCACTACAGTAGTGTAATATGTTACTAGAGCGACGTGCGCCATCTGGCCGGGTGGAACTCCCGCGACTAGAGCGACGCGCGCCATCTGGTCGGGTGCGACCCCTGCGACTACGACCCCGCGCACCATCTGGCCAGGTGGAGCGCAACAGGTTTTGGGGGATTTTCCCGGAAGTTTGGCGTGTGAGCGTCCGGTGTTTGGGTATGCGGTCAGGAAAGATGGGAGGTCATGTTGTAAGGGGTGTAGGAGAGTATGTGTGGTATGTGGTAGAGTAAGAAATACGAGGATATGAGTGGAATATGTGGAAAGAGTAGTTAAATATGTATGTGTGTTTGCCGTAGACTTAATCCTGTGTGTAGATAATAGTTTTGATGATAGTAAGTAAAGCTATGTAGAGGCTGAGTGTAGGTGTGAGGGGTCCCAACATAGACGGATATGTTGTTTGGGGTGGGGGAGGGGTGGGGAGGGGTGAGGGGAGCTTCCCCTCGGCGTGAGAGTGCTTAGGGCCATTTGTGGTTTGTGGTTTTTGACGGGCATTATTCTTTCCTTCGAGAGAGCAGAGTCCAGGAGGAGATGAGAGCTGCAGCAGGAGGGATGTGGTCCATTTACCCTAAAACGTTTTTTCATGTCTATTTTCTTCGAGTTATGCAGCTGTGTTTGGTTCCCCCGGTGTGAGAGTGCTTAGGGTCATTTGTGTTTTTTTTTTAACATCCATTATTTTCTTGGAGCTATGCACACAGCCGGAAGTGAGAGAGGAGGAGGGTAGGAGAGAGCAGAGTCCAGCAGGAGGGAAGTGGACCATTTACCCGCAATCGTTTTTTCAAGTCTATTTTCTTTGAGTTATGCAGCTGTGTTTGGTGATGATCCATGAGGGTAATAGTTCGGCCATACATGGTAGGAAGTGTGGAGGAGGAGGAGGATGAGGATGAGAAAGAGAGAGCAGTCACTCTTAAGTTGTGAATGAGATGAGGTAACAGTTGGTGGAGAAGGTCTGTTTTATGTAACTATGCATGGTAGTGTATAGGTGACAGACCTGGACGGATGTGAACCATTACCCACTTACCCTTAAGCGTTTTTCAAAGTCCGCAGAGGGGTGTGTGTGTGTACTGCCTACTGGTCAGAGGGTAATTGAAGAGCATTTCCAAGTAGCTGGTTATATCTTCCCCTCCCAGAGGGTACGCAATGACTGCCATTACTTCCTCAGACACGGGCGGAAGTGGCCGGGTATCCATTACCCACTGCGTTTCGTTAAGGAAAGGGAGATGTAGCTACGGTCAGCGACTCCGTCTGTTCCACTTACCACCCCCCTCTCACTGGGGAAGTGACGGCAATGGGGTGTACCATCTCTCTCTCTCTCTCTCTCTCTCTCTCCCTTAGGTGAGCAATGTTCCCCACATACAAAGTAAACATATATAAGACAATGCGGAAAAACATAGTTTTGATACTATTATTAAATTGACTTGTTCATTATCCTCGAGTTCAACACACACACACACACTCTCTCTCGCTCTCTCCCTTAGGTGAGCAATGTTCCCCACATACAAAGTAAACATATATAAGACAATGCGGAAAAACATAGTTTTGATACTATTATTAAATTGACTTGTTCATTATCCTCGAGTTTAACACACACTCTCTTTCTCTCTAAGACCTACGTTATCCAATGTAAACAGACCGGATGAGACGATAGTGAAATAGCTCTGGGTTATATCTGTTTTCAGTTCTTATAACATTTGAAAATGTATGTGTGGTTACTCATTCCGTCTCGTTAGGATCTGACCTTGTGTCTTTCCATAGCGCGAGTTTTCACTCATTATCAGCCATTAGTGATCATTCGATCCAGCAGAAAAAAAACAGAGACTGCTGACTGTGTGACAGTTTCAGCCCTCTGTAACGTAACGTAACGTAACGTGGAAATCATCATCATCATCATCATCTTTCTGTCTGATGTCCAAATAACATTTTTTGTAAATTTAATTTTAAACAAAGGTGAGCCACCAGTCCACGAACTAAGAGGGAAGAGGTGTTCACCACACCTACAAATTCTAATATATTTTTTTGTTAACTGTGTGATCACAACATATACCTACTGATCTCTTGTTCTACCTCACACTAGACAATAAACACAATTTCGTGTCATTTCTTGACTAAAATAGCACTCCGAAAACATCTTTGCCCTCTTTTTATTTTAAAATTGTTAGCTCTAGTTATGACTGTTTTAGCAGTCTATCTGATAGAAAAAAACAGAGACTAGTGTTAGCATAATATGTGAAAAATAGTTGATCATTCTCTTATTACGTTTTATTCAATAACTGGTAGACATAACATAAGTCACATATTTATCTTGGTAAAACATAATAACTGACAGACATAACACACAGCATAATGCAGTCACATGGTGTTAGCATAATAGGTGAAAAATAGTTTATCATTCTCTTATTACCTTTTATTCAATAACTGGTAGACATAACACATCATAATGTAACCACATGAAGATAACATAACATATCACATTGTCATAATGCAGTTACATGACTACTAATTATCAGCGGAGTTTCAAAAAGTTTTTTTTAGCTTTAGGCTTAGATTTTAGATTTTTTTTAGGTTTTTCTATAGTCAGACGATTATCACTTCGTTTAATCTGTCGTTTGGGTGGGGGAGGTGCTATTATTTCATGCTCAACCTCGGTATCACTGTCACTGTCACTGGTGGTATCAATATAGCTGGATCTATTAAGATCGTCCCCAACTCGTATCCTTCGCAGAGGGGTAAAGTTTTCGTAATCATTATCACCGTCTGAGTCATGGTGTTACACTCATCACGACCTCTAGCCCGAGATGTGGCTTTGTGTGAACTTAGTTTAGAGTTGTGGGTTGTGGAGGAGGAGGGGTGTGAACTGGGTTTAGGGTCAAGGTTTGTAGACGTTCCTTGGAGTGAACTAAGTTGGGGGTTGAGGAAAATATTCATATCAATATCTGTAAGCAATCCCCGTTGTTGGCTATCTGTAAGCATTATACGCTCATCCAGTAAGGCTTCTACATTCAAATCATTTTCGGTCTGAGTAGCGGGGTTATCCTCTGAGAGAGAAATAGCGGCAAACACCGCATCATCAAGACCTTCACTCATAGTCAAGTGATCTGGATACTCACCCCGCTGTGAAATATCCACACTCATTCTTGCAACTTCTTCTTCAGTTCTATTATTGCTAGTAGTACTACTAGTAGTAGTGTCACTACCTACTCTACACCCCCCAGTTAAAAGGCTGAGGGACAGCACCTCTTCAACGGTATTCATAAAATATAATGAGTTATTCCCCCTCTGATCAGCAGTCGGGCCAGCGAGTACACAATGAGGGATGGTGTTACTACTACTTCTATCACCACGATCTCCATCAGCAGGAGCAGTAGCGAGTGTGGTAGTGGTGTGTGTAGGGAGACAAGCACTTGTGGTGCGTGTGACACCAGCAGGGGTGACACCAGCCGCGCCCTGGTCGCTACGGTCACCAGCACCAACGTGGGAGGGGGGGCTATCACCGTAGCCGACTGGAGTAGGTGGGGAGGACACAACCACCTCCCTGGTGTTTATGTGTATGTGTGTGTTTCCCAAGAATATGAAAATATTCCCTCTGAAGGTGGTGCTGCTGCTGCTGCTCACACCGCGGCTGCTAGCTTTCTCCAGGTAATCTAAAAAAAAAGTTTACATTACTAGCATAACACACACACACACACACACACTCACTCTTCCCATTATTGTTATTATTTGTTACTACTACATCAACATTAGCAAACAACAACAAGAAGCATCTTAGCACAATATAACTCGTCAGAATCAAAGTTGTTCAATGTCAACCAATATTATTTGACTAGTTGTATATGAAAAGTGCTTTAATTGTCCCAAGTTTCAGTACTGCAGCATAAATGGAAAGGGAGATTTTTTTGGTTTTTGTTTTTTTTCAACGTTTTTTACACATTTTCAAGTCCACACTTCAGAACACACATTTCAGATATAATTATTCTGTGACACTTTTCTGACATATTAGCATATAATAAAGGACCTTGAGATATAGAATTTCCAAAACATCTTTAGTTTTCCTAATACAAATGTTCAAAGTTCCCAAATTTTTTTTTGCAAATATGGCATGTTTATTGCTATTATAAAGTCAATAAATGAACTTAGAGAAAAATGAAAACTCTCAAATGTAGAGACCTGTCCTCCACATATACTGCGTAAGTTTCATGTAAATTTAATAAAAAATGAATGAGTTTTGTAAACGTTTGTGTCAATTGAAAAAAAAACAGAAATGAATGAAGTCTAAGGTTCTAAAATCTGTGGCTGAGGTTGACATCAACCAATTTTCTCCAAAATTGGCGTCCTTGCAGATAGGCTTACGTACAGTCAGGAGTGTAAGTTTGATGCAAATCGTCCGAAAAAAAAATAATTTTTTTTTTTTTTTTTTCTTAAAATTTTTTTCAATTAAACTAATTATAATATTTGTTTAATATATACTATTGTGATAGCAAAGAGTCATAGCTATGATTTCAGTTGACACTTTTGATTGATAATCGATTTTGACCATTTTGGCATAATTTTCACAACTACTTCAATATTTTCTTTCTCCCTTCCTATTTATGCTACGATGCTGAAACTTGGACCAAATGAAACACGTTTCATATAGAACTTGTCAAAAAAGTTTGATTGAAATCGAACGAGTTTTCATTTGTTGCATTTTTAGGGCAAATTGGGAACTGACGCCCCCTTAAGGGAAACATACCACGTATTATTGCCAGGGCTTGACCTAAGCGCTCATCACCATCTGAGTGAGGAGAGGCTACACCGGCAGCAGCAGCAGCAGAGGCTCGTGTGGACATCTTGGATTGGTGGGTGGGTGGATGGAGTGTTTACCCTACCAGGTCAGGGGCGAGCTATATACCCCCTTTCAAGAGGGTGCCTTCTTACCACACACCTCCACCTCCCACAGCGTTAATTATAATAATAAAAATAATTAATAAGGATAATATAAAAGAATCAACTTTAGATTTGTTTATTAAGAGATAATAGGAAGAAGTAGATGTACTACATCTCCTCGACATACAGGACATTTGTCACATATTGTTACACAATCCAAACATATTACCATATGCCTACACGGAATGAGAACAGTGTTTATTTCTTGAGTGAAGCACACCTTGCAATAAAACCTACCTACACCAGGCATTGCATTCTCTTCCGCAACAACAACATCCACACGTTCATCTACCTCCACTACTGGGAGAACTGGGCAGGGGAAAATAACACCTTGGGACGATAATACTTCTAAGGGAGATTCAGCTACCGCATCTGTGTCCTCACTTTCATCCACTCGATCTAAAAACCATAACAACACCTCTTCACAGTTAGATTCGCCAAGGAGAGGTAACATATCCTTTTTAATCTTGAGTTATTCTCTTAGCGCAGCTCGCAGGGCGATGTATGGAAATCTCACTGTAGCAGCGAGTCCATTGAAATAATCAAGTCCATGCAGGAGCGTGTTAATCAGTGTTTCGTCAATGGGTTTTGTCAGTCGAGGAGGGGAGAAAGGGACCGCATTTTTAATGAAAGCTCGATCCTTCTTCAAGTTTAAGTAGATGCAGTCGGGGTAATAACGAGCGTGGAGCGTCCAGGGATCGTCCGAAGGTATAAAGTTAACAAGTCCACCACCACAATAAAAGCATCATATATGGTCTCCAACTCCTAAGAAAAAAGAAAAAATATAAATATTTTTTTTATAAATAAATAAATAAATAAATGTGAAAGTAAATACTAGAACGACTCAAATAGACTAGGCTCGTGTGATAACATTAAGACAATAATAATAATAATAATAATAATAACAATAATAATAATAATAATAATAATAATAATAATAACAATAATAATAATAATAATAATAATAATAATAATAATAATAATATCTTCCACTACTCACCACAAGAGAAAAAGCCAGCACGGGACAATTCTGCTGGAGACTGACCACACATATCAGGCCAGATGATTCCAAATGATGCCAAACGAGACTTATACTCCGCCATCTCCGGGTATATGGGCATAGAGAATGGTAGAATTCCCGAGTTTTCCCCGCTCCATTCCACAACACCTACAAATATTAAAACAAATAATAATAATAATAATATATATATATATATATGTATATATATATATATATATATATATATATATATATATATATATATATATATATATATATATATATATATATATTAGTATATTTTGGTAGCAGTCTTTCCTGTAGACATATATTATTAAATATGACCGAAAAAGTAAGATTAATAATTCTAACACGAATTTTCTCAATCTTTCGTACATTATGCTTCACTGTTGGAGGTAAATCAAAAATCACTTCTCCAAAATTCATTTTTATTTCTAGTCTGACGCGACACGGGCGCGTTTCGTAAAACTTATTACATTTTCAAAGACTTCACAAATACACAACTGATTAGAACTTGCGTTTCCCTGATTTTATATCTACATTTGAGTGAGGTGGGAAGGGTGATGTGGCATTACATTTGAGTGAGGTGGGAAGGATGATGTGGCATTAACACAAGACAGAACACTAGAGGATATTAATAGGGTATTAAAAGTATCAACACAAGACAGAACAGAAACAATGGGTATTGAATAGAAGTGTTTGTAGAAAGCCTATTGGTCCATATTTCTTGATGCTTCTATATTGGAGCGGAGTCTTGAGGTGGGTAGAATATAGTTGTGCAATAATTGGCTGTTGATTGCTGGTGTTGACTTCTTGATGTGTAGTGCCTCGCAAACGTCAAGCCGCCTGCTATCGCTGTATCTATCGATGATTTCTGTGTTGTTTACTAGGATTTCTCTGGCGATGGTTTGGTTATGGGAAGAGATTATATGTTCCTTAATGGAGCCCTGTTGTTTATGCATCGTTAAACGCCTAGAAAGAGATGTTGTTGTCTTGCCTATATACTGGGTTTTTTGGAGCTTACAGTCCCCAAGTGGGCATTTGAAGGCATAGACGACGTTAGTCTCTTTTAAAGCGTTCTGTTTCGTGTCTGGAGAGTTTCTCATGAGTAGGCTGGCCGTTTTTCTGGTTTTATAGTAAATCGTCAGTTGTATCCTCTGATTTTTGTCTGTCGGGATAACGTTTCTATTAACAATATCTTTCAGGACCCTTTCCTCTGTTTTATGAGCTGTGGAAAAGAAGTTCCTGTAAAATAGTCTAATAGGGGGTATAGGTGTTGTGTTAGTTGTCTCTTCGGAGGTTGCATGGCTTTTCACTTTCCTTCTTATGATGTCTTCGATGAAACCATTGGAGAAGCCGTTATTGACTAGAACCTGCCTTACCCTACAGAGTTCTTCGTCGACTTGCTTCCATTCTGAGCTGTGGCTGAGAGCACGGTCGACGTATGCGTTAACAACACTCCTCTTGTACCTGTCAGGGCAGTCGCTGTTGGCATTTAGGCACATTCCTATGTTTGTTTCCTTTGTGTAGACTGCAGTGTGGAAACTTCCGCCCTTTTCCATGACTGTTACATCTAGAAAAGGCAGCTTCCCATCCTTTTCCGTCTCGTAAGTGAAACGCAGCACGGAACTCTGCTCAAATGCCTCCTTCAGCTCCTGCAGATGTCTGACATCAGGTACCTGTGTAAAAATGTCGTCAACATACCTGCAGTATATGGCCGGTTTCAAGTTCATGTCGACTAAGACTTTTTGCTCGATGGTACCCATGTAGAAGTTTGCAAACAGGACACCTAGGGGAGAACCCATGGCGACCCCATCTACTTGCTTATACATGTGCCCATCCGGGCTCAAGAAGGGTGCCTCTTTAGTACAAGTTTGGAGTAGTTTCCTCAGAATACTTTCTGGCATGTCAAGAGGAGTACAGGCTGGATCACGATACACTCTGTCGGCTATCATTCCGACATTATATATTATATATATATATATATATATATATATATATATATATATATATATATATATATATATATATATATATATATATATATATATATATATATATATATATATATATATATATATATATATATATATATATATATATGTGTGTGTGTGTGTGTGTGTATATCACGAAAATAAACATGTGATTAAGAATGTGACAATGTCAGACCACGGAGGAAAATGAAACAGGAATTTCCTTAAGTACTTTCGTATATTAAATACATCTTCAGAAGGAATCAACTTCCATCAATCAATCATCTTCCTTCTGAAGATGTATTTAATATACGAAAGTACTTAAGGAAATTCCTGTTTCATTTTCCTCCGTGGTCTGACATTGTCATATATATATATATATATATATATATATATATATATATATATATATATATATATATATATATATATATATATATATATATATATATATATATATATATATATATGTATATATATATATATATATATATATATATATATATATATATATATATATATATATATATATATATATATATATATACGCTCACCATTCCTATAAACGCAAAATGAAAGATAACTATGTGTTCAAACACACACACACACACACACACACACACACACACACACACACACACACACACACACACACACACACACACACACACACACACACACACACACACACACACACCCACACACATACACACACACACACACACACACACAATCTTATTATCAAGCTATTCACAATGACTATACAACCAACGTTATTCACAGAAACTAAGAGATAACACATAATTGTGATGGGTACTTACAACTGTTAGCTGAATTTCTCACTCTTTCCAGTTGCAGGACGGAATAAGTGAAATTCAATCCATAGGCGTAGACCATGGCGTAGACAACTAGTACACAACTACTACCACACCACATCTACCACACCATAACTAGTACACCACTACTACCACTTCACAACTACCACACCACAACTAGTAAACGACTACTGCCACAACATAACTAGTACACCACAACTAGTACACCACTACTATCACACAACAACTAGTACACCAATACTACAACACCACAACTAGTACACCACTACTACAACACCACAACTAGTACATCACAACTAGTACAGCACTACTACCACACTACAACTAGTTCACCACTACTGCCACACCAGAACTAGTACACCACTACTACCACACCACAACTAGTACAACACTACTACCACACTACATCTAGTACACCGCTACTACCACACCACAACTAGTACACCTCTACTACCACACCACAACTAGTCCACCACTACTACCACATCACAACTAGTACAAACCTACTACCTCACCACCACTTGTACACAACTACTACCACATCAAGATTAATACACCACTAATACCAATCCATAATTAGTACGACACTACTACCACTCCACAACTAGTACACCACTACTACAACACAACAACTAGTACATCACTACTACAACACCACCATTAGTACACCACAACTACAACACCACAACTTGTACACCACTACTTACACACCACAACTAATAAACCACTACTACAACACCAAAAGTAGTACATCACAACTAGTACACCACTACTTCCACACCACAACTACAACAACAAAACTAGTACACCACTACTATAACACCACAACTAGTACATCACAACTAGTATACCACTACTACCACACCTCAAATAGTACACCTCTCCTACCACACCACAACTTGTACACCACTACTACAACACCACAACTAGTACACCACTACTACAACACCACAACTAGTACACAACTACAACCACACCACAAGTAATACACCACTACTAATATACCCCAACTAGTACACCACTATTACAACACCACAACTAGTACACCTCTACTACCACACCACAACTACCACACCACAATTAGTACACCACAACCATTACATAACTACAACAACATCACGATTAGTACACCACTACTACAACAACTAGTACACCACTACTGCCACACCCCTACTAGTACACCACTACTAACTCATCATAAATAGTACACCACTATTACCACACCACAACTACCACACCATAACTAGTACACAACTGCTATCACAGCACAACTACCACACTACAACTAGTACTCCACAACTACCACACCATAACTAGTACATCACAACTAGTACACCACTACTACCACACCACAACTAGTACAAAACTTCTTCAACATCACAACTAGTAAACCACTACTACAACACTACAAGTGTTGTAGTTAGTGGTTTACTAGTTACATCATAACTAGAACACCACTAATACCACACCACAACTAGTACACCACTACTACCACACTACAACTAGTACACCACTACTACCACACTACAACTAGTACAGCAGTACTACCACACCACAACTGGTACACCACTACTACCACACCATAACTAGTCCACCACTACTACCACACCACAACTAGTACAAATTTACAACCTCACCACTACTTGTACACCACTACTACCACACCACAACTAGTACACCACTACTATCACACCACCACTAGTTCACCACTACTACCACACCACCAATAGAACAACACTACTAGCACACCACCAAAAGTACACCACTACTACCAAATAACAACTATTACAACACTACTACTACACCACAACTTGTAGACCACAACTACTACCACACCACAACTTGTAGACCACCACTAGTACACCATTACTACCACACCAGAAATAGTACACCACTACCAGTATACCAATACTAATACACCACAACTAGTACACCACTACTATCACACCACCACTAGTTCACCACTACTACCACACCACCAATAGAACAACACTACTAGCACACCACCAAAAGTACACCACTACTACCAAATAACAACTATTACAACACTACTACTACACCACAACTTGTAGACCACAACTACTACCACACCACAACTTGTAGACCACCACTAGTACACCATTACTACCACTCCACAACTAGTACACCACTACTACCACACCATCATTAGTATACCACTACTACCACACCATCACTAGTACATCACTACTACCACACCATCACTAGTACACCTCTAATACCATACCACAACTAGATCACCACTACTACCACACCGCCACTAGAACACCACTACTAACACACTATCACTAGTACACCACTACTACCACACAACAACTAGTACTCCACTACTACCACAATACCACTAGTACACCACTACTACCACACCATCACTAGTACACCACTACTTCCACACCACATCTAGTACACCACTACTACCACACCACAACTAGTACACCACAACTACCACACCACTAGTACACCACTACTACCACCCTATCACTTGTTCACCACTACTACCACACAACTACTAGTACACCAATTCTAAACACCATAACTAATACACCACAACTACCTCACCACAACTAGTACCCCACTACTACCACACCATTACGAGTACACCACTTCTACCACACCACAACTAGTACACCACTACTACCACACCACAAGTGGTACACCACTACTTCCACACTACAACTAGTACACCACTACTACTACACCACTACTACCACTCCACAACTTGTACACAACTACTACGACACCACAACTAGTACACCACAACTACCACACCAGAACTAGTAAACCACTACTACCACACTACAACTACTAAACCACTACTAGCATACTAAAACTAGTACACCGCTACTACCACACCACAACTAATACACCATTACTACCACACCACAAATAGTACACCATTACTACTACACCACAACTAGTAAACCACTACTACCACACCACAACTAGTACACCACTACTTCCACACCAAACTAGTACACCACTACTACCACACCTCAAATAGTACACCTCTACTACCACACCACAACTTGTACACCACTACTACCACACCACAACTAGTACACCACTACTACAACACCACAACTAGTACACAACTACAACCACACCACAAGTAATACACCACTACTAATATACCCCAACTAGTACACCACTATTACAACACCACAACTAGTACACCTCTACTACCACACCACAACTACCACACCACAATTAGTACACCACAACCATTACATAACTACAACAACATCACGATTAGTACACCACTACTACAACAACTAGTACACCACTACTGCCACACCCCTACTAGTACACCACTACTAACTCATCATAAATAGTACACCACTATTACCACACCACAACTACCACACCATAACTAGTACACAACTGCTATCACAGCACAACTACCACACTACAACTAGTACTCCACAACTACCACACCATAACTAGTACATCACAACTAGTACACCACTACTACCACACCACAACTAGTACAAAACTTCTTCAACACCACAACTAGTAAACCCCTACTACAACACCACAAGTGTTGTAGTAGGGGTTTACTAGTTACATCACAACTAGAACACCACTAATACCACACCACAACTAGTACACCACTACTACCACACTACAACTAGTACACCACTACTACCACACTACAACTAGTACAGCAGTACTACCACACCACAACTGGTACACCACTACTACCACACCATAACTAGTCCACCACTACTACCACACCACAACTAGTACAAACTTACTACCTCACCACTACTTGTACACCACTACTACCACACCACAACTAGTACACCACTACTATCACACCACCACTAGTTCACTACTACTACCACACCACTAATAGAACAACACTACTAGCACACCACCAAAAGTACACCACTACTACCAAATAACAAATATTACAACACTACTACTACACCACAACTTGTAGACCACCACTACTACCACACCACAACTTGTAGACCACCACTAGTACACCATTACTACCACACCAGAAATAGTACACCACCAATAGTACACCACTACCAGTATACCAATACTACCACACCGCAACTAGTACACCACTACTACCACTCCACAACTAGTACACCACTACTACCACACCACCATTAGTATACCACTACTACCACACCATCACTAGTACATCACTACTACCACACCATCGTTAGTACACCTCTAATACCATACCACAACTAGATCACCACTACTACCACACCGCCACTAGAACACCACTACTAACACACTACCACTAGTACACAACTACTACCACACAACAACTAGTACTCCACTACTACCACAATACCACAAGTACACCACTACTACCACACCATTACTAGTACACCACTACTTCCACACCACATCTAGTACACCACTACTACCACACCACAACTAGTACACCACAACTACCACATCACTAGTACACCACTACTACCACCCTATCACTTGTTCAACACTACTACCACAGAACTACTAGTACGCCACTACTAAACACCATAACTAATACACCACAACTACCTCACCACAACTAGTACCCCACTACTACACCACTACTACCACACCATTACGAGTACACCACTTCTACCACACTACAACTAGTACACTACTACTACCACACCACAAGTGGTACACCACTACTACCACACTACAACTAGTACACCACTACTACTACACCACTACTACCACTCCACAACTTGTACACAACTACTACGACACCACAACTAGTACACCACAACTAGTACTCAACTACTACCACACCAGGACTAGTACACCACTACTACCACACCAGAACTAGTACACCACTACTACCACACTACAACTTGTAAACCACTACTAGCATACTAAAACTAGTACACCGCTACTACCACACCACAACTAATACACCATTACTACAACACCACAAATAGTACACCATTACTACCACACCACAACTAGTACACCACTACTACCACACCACAACTAGTACACCACTACTACCACACCACAACTAGTATACCACTACTACCACACCACAACTAGTACACCACTACTACCACACCACCACTAGTACAAGACTACTACCTCATCACCTCTAGTACACCACTACTATCTCACGATCACTAGTACACCACTACTTCCACACCACACCTTGTACACCAAAACTAGTTCACCACTACTACCACACCACAACTAGTACACCAACACCACAACTAGCACGTAACTACAACCACATCAAAACTAGTTCACCACTACTACCACACCAGAACTAGTCATCGCTACTGCCACACTACAACTAGTACACCACTACTACCACACTACAACTAGTACACCACTACTACCACACTACAACTAGTACACCACTACTACCACACCGCAACTAGTACACCACTACTTCGACACCACCATTAGTACACCACTTTTACCAAACCACAACTAGTACACAACTACTAACACACCACCATTAGAAAACCACTAATAATTCACCCCAACTTGTACACCACCACTACAGCAACATAACTAATACACCACTACTACCTCACCAAAACTACCACACCACAACTACCACACCACAACTACCACACTACAACTACCACACCACAACTAGTAAACCACATATTGTACACCACTACTACAACACCTCAACTATTACACCACTACTACCACACAACAACTAGTATACCACAACTACCACACAACAACTAGTACACCACATTTAGTACTCCAGTACTACCACACCACAACTACCACACCACATATAGTACACGACTACTACCACACCTCAACTATTACACCACTACTACCACACCTCAACTATTTCACCACTACTACTACACAACAACTAGTATACCACAAATACCACACAACAACTAGTTCACCACATTTAGTACACCACTACTACCACACTACAACTAGTACACCACTACCACCACACCACAACTAGTACACCACTACTATTACACTACTACTAACACACCACACCTTGTAAACCACCACTTGTACACCAATACTACCACACCAGAAAAAGTACACCACCACTAGTACTCCACTACTAGTACACCAATACTACCATACCTCAACTAGTAGACCACTACTCTCATACTACAACTAGTACACGATTACTACAACACCATAACTAGTACACTACAACTAGTACAACACTACTACCACACCACAACTAGTACACCACTACTATTATACCACTACTAACACACTACACCTTGTAAACCACCACTAGTACACCAATACTACTACACCAGAAAAAGTACACCACCACTTGTACTCTACTACTAGTACACCAATACTACCATACCACATCTAGTACACCACTACCACTATACTACAACTAGTACACCGCTACTACCACACCACAACTAGTACACCACTACTACTACACCACAACTAGTCCAACTCTACTACCACACCACCAAAAGTACACCACTACTACCTCACCACAAGTAGTACACCACTACTACCACACCATCACTAGTACACCACAACTAGTACACCACAACTAGTACACAACCACTACCACACCACCATTAGTACACCACTATTACCACACAACCACTAGTACACCACTACTACCACACCATAACTAATACACCACTACTACCTCACAACAACTAGTACCCCACTACTACAACACTACCACTACTACACCACTACTACCACACCACCACTAGTACACCACTTCTAGCACACCACAACTAGTACACCACTTCTAGCACACCACAACTAGTACACCACTACTACTACACCACAACTAGTACACCACTAATACCACATCACAACTAATTCACCACTACTTCAACACAACAATTAGTACACCACTACTACCACACCAAAACTAGTACACCACTACTACCACACCAAACTGGTACACCACTACTACCACACGACAACTAGTACACCACTACTACATCACCACAACTAGTACACCACAACTAGTACACCACAACTACCACACCACAACTAGTACCTTACTACTACCACACCACAAGTAGTACGATACTACTAATACACCCAAACTTGTACACCATCACTACCACACCATAACTAATACACCACTACTACACAACAACAATTAGTACCCCCACTACCACACCACAACTAGTACACCACTACCTCACCACAACTAGTACACCACAAGTGTTGTGTGAGGATCAGGGGCAGACAGTTGTAGTGTTCTCGAATTCTTGGATGATTACTCACTTTGCATATTAATCTTAAACATTAAGTGGAATTGCTTAAATTATGATACTTATCATGTGAAATATAATTGATGAATTTATTGTTTAAATTGTTTTTAACTTTGTCCCTAGAGTTTTTGAGTTGAGATCAGAAAGCCTCTGCGTTTACTGGTTTCATGGTTTTAATGAGTACATAATACAGATGGAACACACTAATAATGACCTCGTGATAACATCTTTGAGAATATTGTGATACAGACAAGTTCCATTCCTTGTCTTGTAGGTACTGACAAATGAATGGATGGTGGCAGGATTTCTTCTTCTACTTCTACTATCTACCTCTCTACTTCTACCTACCTATTTCTTCCCCTCCACCCCACTCTAAACTCTTCCTTTCAACTGACGACACTCCTCGCTCCTACCACCTCTCTCACCCCAAACCCTCATTAACTACTTTATTATTCATCTCTTTCCTTTCGTTTCTCTTGTAAGTTTGTGGCAGTGAAATGTTTTCTAGAGTTATCTAGAGTTTTGGGTAGCTGAGCAAGTTACGGCGCCTTGTAGTCAGTGCACGTAGGTAGTCAAATACCTAGGTTACAAGGTGTTGAACGAGAGAGGCTGCCGTAGGAACTCTGGGAGTGCTCTAGAATATTAAGGTAACTGAGGGCGGGATAACGGACAATAGAGAGCTGCTTCCCCTGACATCCTTTGTTAACTGGGGGGTAGGGGGGGGATAATGTACTAGATAGAGCAATTTCCCCCACCACCGCTAACACTACTACAACACCACAACTAGTACTCCACTGCTAGTACACCACGATTACCACACCACAACTAGTACACCACTACTACCACACCACATCTACTACACCACTACTATTACACGATCACCAGTACACCACTACTACCACACCACAACTTGTAGACCACCACTAGTACACTACTACCACCAAACCTGAAATAGTACACCACAACTAGTACACTACTACTAGTACACCACTACTACCACACAACAACTAGTACACCACTACTATCACAGCACAACTAGTACACCACTACTGCCACACCACAATTAGTACACCACCACTAGTACAGCACTACTACCACACCACATCTAATACAACACAAGAACTAGTACCCCACTACTACCATACAACAACTAGTACACCACTACTACCACACCACAACTAATACACCACTACTACCACACTACAACTAGTACACCACTACTACCACACTACATATAGTACACTACTACTTCCACACCACAACTAGTACACCACTACTACCACACCACAACTAGTACACCACTACTACCACACCACAACTAGTACACCACTACAACGACTCCACAACTAGTACACCACTACTACCACACCACAACTAGTACTCCACTACTACCACATCACCACTAGTACACCAATACTACCACATCACAACTAGTATAATACTACTACTACACTACAACTAGTACACCACTACTACCACACCACAACTAGTACACTACTACTACCACACCACAACTAGTACACTACTACTACCACACCACAACTCGTACCCAACAAATTCAACACCACCACTAGTACACCACTACTACCACAACAATTACCCCACTACTATCACACCATCACTAGTACAACACTAATACCACACCACCACTAGTACACCACTAATACCACACCACCACTAGTACACAACTACTACCACATCACAACTAGTACACCACTACTACTACACCACAACTAGTACCTCACTACTACCACACAACAACTAGAACACCGCTACTACATCATCACAGCTAGAAAACGACTACTACCACACCACCAATAGTACACCACTACTACACCACAACAACTAGTACCCCACTACCACACCAAAACTAGTACACCACTAACACACCACAACTAGTACACCACTATTATAACACAACAATTAGTACCCAACTACTACCACACCACCACTAGTACACCACTACTACCACACCTCAACCTGTTCACCACTACTACCACACCACAACTAGTACACCACTACTGCCACACCACAACTAGTACATCACCACTAGTACACCATAACTACCACACCACAACTAGTACCTTACTACTACCACACCACAAGTAGTACACCACATCTAATACACCACTACTTGTACACCATGATTACCACACCATAACTAGTACACCACTACTAAACAACAGCAACTAATACCCCACTACCACACCACAACTAGTACACCAGTACCCCCACCACAACTAGTACACCACAAGTGTTATGTGATGATCAGGGGCAGACAGTTGTAGGGCTCTCGAATTCTTAGATGATGACTCACTTTGCATATTAATCTTGAACATACAACATTTAAGTTGTATTGCTTAAATTTTGATACTTATAATGTGAAATATAATTGATAAATTTATTGTTTAAATTGTTTTATCTTTGCCCCTAGAGTTTTTGAGTTGAGATGAGACTGCCTCTGCAGTTACTGGATTCATGATTTTAATGAGTACATGATACAGATGGAACATACTAATAATGACCTCGTGATAACAACTTTGAGAATATTGTGATACAGACAAGTTCCATTCCTTGTCTTGTAGGTACGGACAAATGAATGGATGGTGGCAGCATTTCTTCTTTTACTTCTACTATCTACTTCTCTACTTCTACCTACCTATTCCTCCCCACTCCAAACTCTCCCTTTCAACTGACGACTCTCCTCGCTCCTCCCACTTCTCTACCTCTCTCACCCCAAACCCTCATTAATTACTTTATTATTCATTCTTTATTATTCATTCTTTATTTTCGTTTCTCTTATACGTTTGTGGCAGTGAAATGTGTTCTAGAGTTCTCTGGAGTTTCGGGGTAGCTGAGCAAGTTACGGCCCCTTGTAGTCAGTTCACCTAGGTAGTCAAATACCTAGGTTACAAGGTGTTGAACGAGAGAGGATGCCGTAGGAACTCTAGGGGTGCTCTAGAATAGTAAGCTAACTGAGGGCGGGATAACGGACTATAGAGAGCTGTTTCCCCCGACCTCCTTTGTTAACTGGGGGGGGTGGAAGTATGGACTAGAGAGAGCAATTTCCCCCACCACTGGTTACACTACTAGAACACCACATCTAGTACTCCACTACTAGTACACCACTACTACCACACCACAACTAGTACACCACTACTATCACACCACAACTAGTACACCACAACTGCCACACCACAACTAGTACACCACAACTGTCACACAACAACTAGTACATTTTTTTTACGCAATTTCCCCCCACCACCCGTTACACTACTACAAAACCACAACTAGTACTCCACTAGTAGTACACCACGACTACCACACCACAACTAGTACACCATTACTACCACACCACAACTCCTACACCACTACTATTACACGATCACTAGTACAAAACTACTACCAGACTACAACTTGTAGACCACCACTAGTACACCACTACCACCAAACCTGAAATAATGCACCATCACTAGTACACCACTACTACCACACCACAACTAGTACACCACTACTATCACACCACAAATAGTACACCGCGACTGCCACACCACAACTAGTACACCACCACTAGTACATCACTGCTACTACTACACCACAACTAGTACAACACTACAACCACACCACAACTAGTACCCCACTACTTCCACACCACAACTAGTACACCACTATTACCACACCAGAAATAGTACACCACTACTATCACACTACAACTAGTACACCACTACTTACACACCACAACTAGTACACCACAACTACCACACCAAAACTAGTACACCACAACTACCACACCAGAACTAGTACACCACTACAACGACACCACAACTAGTACACCACTACTACCACACCATAACTAGTACACCACTACTACAACGCCACAACAAGTACATCACTACTACCACACCACCACTAGTACACCAATACTACCACAACGCAACTAGTATAATACTACTACTACACCACTACTACCACACCACAACTAGGACACCACTACTACCCCACCACAACTAGGACACCACTACTACCCCACCACAACTAATTCAATACCACCACTAGTACACCACTACTACCATAACAAGCACCCCACTACTATCACTCCATTATTACTACACCACCACTAATACACCACTAATACCACACCACCACTAGTACACCACTTCTACCACATCACAACTAGTACACCACTATTACTACCCCACAACTAGTACCTCACTACTACCACACAACAACTAGAACACCGCTTCTACAACATCACAGCTTGAACACCACTACTTCCACACCATCAATAGTACACCACTACCACACCACAACAACTAGTACCCCACTGCCACACCACAACTAGTACACCACTAACAAACCACAACTAGTATACCACTACTATAACACAACAACTAGAACCCCACTAATACTACACCACCACTAGTACACCACTACTACCACACCTCAACCTGTTCACCACTACTAGCACACCACAACTACTACACCACTACTGCCTCACCACAACTAGTACACCACAAGTACACCAATGCTACCACACCACAACTAGTACACCACAACTAGTACACCACTACTACCACACCACAACTAGTACACCACTACTACCACACCACAACTACTACACCACTACTAGTACACCACTACTACCACACCACAACTAGTACACCACTACTACCACACCACAACTACTACACCACTACTATTACACGATCACTAATACACCACTACTACCACACCACAACTTGTAGACCACCACTACTACCAAACCAGAAATAGTACACCACCACCAGTACACCACTACTAGTACACGACTACTACCACACCTCAAATAGTGCACCACTACTATCACACCATAACTAGTACACCGCAACTGCCACACCACAATTAGTACATATTATAGTCTTGTGGTTTGGTTGGTGTTGTCGTCGTTGTTCCTCCTTTATGGACAACCCAACCCACAATTCAGTAGAGTGCTTATAACTCACTAGATCACACTAGGCGCTTCTGGCTCTTGGAGAGGGGCTCAACGTCACACGTTTAGGGGATGCGGCTCCAACACTTAGCCTCGTTGTCACGTGCACACACCCACTCGAGCCGCTGTGACTCCCCACTCTCTCCTTATGTGATATGATCTCAATCCCCTTTAACTTACTAATCTTCCATCCTACCCTGTCCACAGCGGTTGTTCTTGGTTCTTTCTCTCTCTCTCTCTCTTCCTTTACTTTTTCCTGGGAAGCCTCACTAGGACAAGGGCAAACACCAGCAAATTGGAATACATTTACTGGACAAAGCACATACACAATACATACATACATATAATAATAATGAATCCTATACTCTATACTATTACAATCAGGTTGCACTCCAACACCATCAGAACTCTATCATCAGCTTATCAAGTGGTATCCTATCTCCTGGTTCACCACCTGATGCTATCAACCTCCTCAAGTAGATGAAGTCTACATACACTGTTCACAGGAGAATATATATATATATATATATATATATATATATATATATATATATATATATATATATATATATATATATATATATATATATATATTTATACTTGTACAAGGAAAATCAGCATGTGAATGCAATAACATATATCAGTATAAATATTCCTTGATACACAACAATGATCAATGGATCACCCTATTAGTCCTAGAACACATACCAGTAGGTAATCCAGCCTACGACTGTAACTCTAAACTTCAGTATAAAACACTCCCTGACATAAGAATGCAAACAATCACTCACCTCTCTCTGCGTCTTGCACACTAATGTCAACCAAACACTATCAACTCCCTACAGGTAATCCACCAGAACTTCCCTTCCTCCTCTGGTAGTTCACTACCCTGATATCTTCAGGTTTATCCGGGCTTAATTACCAGGATCCTCTGCAGCTCCTCCAGGCTGCTACCATGAAGTTTCTTTGAGCAACTACGGTGCTTCACCCTTCTGCTAGGTTCCTCCACAGCTCTCTGGGCTGCTACACCATGAAGTTCCCTCGAGCAACTATGGTGCTTCACCACCTCTACAGAAGCACGTGACACTCCTCTTCAGTGCTTCTCCTCACAGCTCGAGGTCCTTTCCTCCACTACCTTGGAGTCTCATCAACTACTCCCTTTGTGCTGGCTTCGAAGTTCTCAGCAACTTCTTCCCCAAAGACAAACCTGCAACCCATCGACACTCCAATAAAAATGTTTCTCCTTTAACACATAAACAAAAATAATCACACAATATGTTTGCCTCCAACCTCTATCTGTCCTCTACATACTGTGAGAGTGGACTCCTCCGTTGGGCGGGTCCATGCTCCACCTCGCCCGGCGGGCCTCCACACTCCTCCGCCGCCCCTCAGTCAGTTGGCTCCAAGCAGTCAAAGGGAGAGGATGAGCTGCTCGTCCCTCCAGCTGTCTCTCTCATCTCCGTCCTCTTATTTAGGCTTCCTGCCTTACCAAAACATTTCTAACTCATCAATAAACATTGCTACTGTTGCTGGGCACACGACCAACTACAAGCAATCACTATGAACTGGCTTAAATCGTGCTTACCACAGATTGTCTCGTCGAGGGCGCTCCTCCCTCTGACGGAGCCTGGTCAGGGCGATTCCACAGCCCACGACAATGTCTCTGGACGACTTAATAAACTCTCCTCGTCGTCCAGGACTTGCGATCACAGCATTCCCAGCTCGATTCTACAGCTGGTACGTCTGCACACTTCTCTTCTCTTGGAGATATATCACTAGGGGTTCCTTTCTCATGGGAGCTCAAACGAAGCGCGGCTTTCCCCTGCGATGTCTGGCGCTCAAGTGAGGTCAAAGCCCTCCAGAAGCGAGCCTCACACCTCCACCAAAATATCCACATCTCCTAACCAGTCATTTATCTGTTTTCTTCTTCACTGCCCATAATCTCAAATTGTTATTTAAATCCAACCAACTATTTTACATATGTGTTACCACCTCCATATTTCCTGGACCTTCCAGTTAGATCAGGCTTGCTGAATAACCATCAAGGTGGGGAGACTCGTTTCTCCTGCAAGCTGAGATCATAACACTCCCCTCCCCTTATTTTTGAGAGTTATTCCAGTGGCAAAGCTAGGGATAATACATCCGCCACCACACTGTCTCGTTCTTCAACCGATATACTCCCTTTAGAGTCTACAATTAGTTCGTTGCACCTTGCAACATCAGGCTCACAACTCGCCAGAAACATGATCTTCTCACAAACAACTTGACCTCTCTGGCACCTCTTGGCTAGGCTGTCCTTCCTGGACGCCTGCGCTCCATCGGTCCACTCTACTTATTGTTTTCACTCTCCGTTTCCTCGTCTTCCTCTCTTCACGTCCAGAGTCAGACATCTACTGTCTGTACCTCCTCTGTCGTCTTCACACTTCCATCTACTGCCATTAAACTTCCGTCTCCTGTCATCATACTTCACTCCCTCGTCTTCACCGACGATCCTCCCTTTCGTCTCCTCATTTATCCGAGACCTCATCCTGTTTGACTTCCATCGAGTCCTCGGTTTTCTTCTATTCATCCATGCTTGTATCATCATCCTCTTCCCACATCTCTCACCTCTATACAACTCCATTTCTTCTCCTTCAATTCTTCTTCATTCCCTAAAAGTTTCTTCGAGCACTGTACTACATCCAACAGCACTCGACTGTACATGTCGCTTTGCCTCTCCAAGAGTGCTCGTAAGCATCTCTCCACACATACTGTCTCTTCTCCTTTCATTTTCTCGGCTATCACTCTTCTTCACTATCTCTCCTCCACGTTTTCTGCGAAACATGTCAACTCCTGACATCTCAAACAACTTAACTCTACAATCCATATGCCTCTGTGCTCGTGGACCACTTGACGCTCTACTCCCGTCCTCAGTATGTCCACATCCTCCCTCACTTCTGCTCAGCACAGTTGCATTCACCTTCTGGCTCTTAATTTCGGTGGGCTGGGCTCTATTCAGGTCCGCTCTCTTCACATGATTCTTCTTCGGCTGGGCCATCTTCACTTTTGACCTCACGGAGACTTCATTTTCCTGGGCTGGACCTTCATCAAACAGCCACGCTATATCTACGTCGATATCTTTCACCGGCTGAGTCGACACTGTCTCACCTTCTCCAGTGTCTTCCTCGTCGGCCACCTCTGCCTTCATTACTACCGAGACAGGGTTCTCAATGGCTTGGCGGTCTCCTGACTCCGGTCTCCTCGGATGTCAGTCAGGTTCACACTCTCAGGTGGGCTCCTCTGGCACATTCTCCGCTACGACTCTCGGCAACACCTTTGTCCCGCACAAGTCATTCCCCAGGATCACTTGGACTCCTGGAACAGGTATGTCGGGGCATACTCCCAACATCACCTCCGCCGACACATATTCCGACCTTAGCTGGACAGAACAAACGGGCATGTCACTCTCAGACAATAACCCGTATACTTTCATCTTACTCCTGCCAGCTAACTAACCGTCGATCATTCCCAATCAGGCTTCTCGTAATCAAGCTCTGATTAGCTCCGGTATCTCTTAAGATACCAACTTCTACTTCAGGTTGGCCTCCTATACTGATCCAACCTTTGCTCATGAACGTCCTATACCTCTCGTTCACTAAGTTCACCTTCTGTGGTTTGTCTTGGAACACCTTAGCATATTTAGTTCGGGGGTCACACATGGCCAGGGTCACAACTCTTTTACCCTGCCGACAATCTCGCATCACGTGACCCAATCCGTTACAATTGTAACACCTCACCTGGGAAAAGTCTCTCCTATATGTACCAGAGCGGCTCTGACTTTGCCCACTCGCATTAGAGTTCCTAGGGCCAGGCACACTACTCGTACTCTGTGGAGCTTTAGTGGACTCTTGATTTCCTGGATAACGATCAGTTTCTCATTTAGCTCCTCCATCTTCACTTTCAGACGAAGTGCGCGACCTGCTCTTCTGAGTTTTAGAGTACTCACGTTTATCCGCCCATTTATCAAAATTCTTCTCACCCCAGACTCCTCTGGGTCTTTCATAATTTCTTCCTCCCCAGACTCCACTGGATCTGCCATTTTTGCGTCTCACCTCGTTCTTCACTCTGTTCTCCCTCAAGCTCTTGTATGCTTCAGTAATCATATCCGCCCTATCTGCGGCATCTTTCACATTCTTTATCCCTGCTTCTTGGATCTTGAACTTCGTTTCGGGATGCATCATCTCCAAGAACTTCTCCATGACCATCAGTTGCTTCAGGTCAGCGTAAGATCCGACTCCAGCAGCCTCAATCCATTTCTGGAATCGTCTTTCCAGATCTCTTGCTGTCTCAGCAAAGGTACATGCTCCAATTTTGATCATCTCTCTGAAACGCTTCCTATAAGCTTCTGGGTTTAACTGAAACGAGCGCAATATGCTGCTCTTTACTGTGGTGTAATCCTGGCACTCTTCCAGTGACAATTGGGTGTATGCCTCCCTGGCTGCACCGGTCAATCTTAACTGGACCAGCTGGGCCCATTCCTCCTGTGGCCATTCCTTGATACTGGCTACCTTTTCAAAGTGCTCGAAAAAGCTCTCTGCCTCTTCGGGCACAAACAAGGGAATGTCCTTCTCCCTAACCCTAACATCTGGTGAGTGTAATACCTGGGTGGTGCTCTCTGGCAACCCATGTTCAATCCTTTGCTCAGCCAAGGTTCTATTCGCTTCTATCTGCATTTGTTTTGTTCTCTCTTTTTCTTTTTCGACCTGGGCTTTTTCTTTT
Organism: Procambarus clarkii; assembly: GCF_040958095.1. Classification (NCBI taxonomy): domain Eukaryota; kingdom Metazoa; phylum Arthropoda; class Malacostraca; order Decapoda; family Cambaridae; genus Procambarus; species Procambarus clarkii. The sequence continues at coordinate 549,882 of NC_091203.1, forward strand.
TCGACCTGGGCTTTTTCTTTTTCTATTTCCAGTCTGGTTTTCTCTTTTTCCCTCTCGGCTTCATTTTTCATCTGGAGTTCTAATTTCATCTTTTCCAGCTGGAACTGTCTCTCCTTGTCCTCACGCTGCATCTGGATCTCTAACTGGAATCTCTCCAAGCTCCTATTTCGGCTACTCCTGCTACTGCGGCTACTCTTGCTGCTCCTACTCGATCCCTGGGATCTCACTTCATCCTGCCCATCATCCTCCTTTCCACTTTCAGCTCCTTCTTGGGCTCCTTGCTCTGTCGCTTCACTTCTAGCTCCCAACTGTCTCAGGATCTCATCCTTCATCCCAGCTACCTTAGATGCTTTCAAACTGATGCCACATTTTTCTGCTATTTGTTTTAATTGATCCCTCGTGCAACCTTCCAAGTCCTCAGGCTTGCCTGACTCCACAAACGCTTGCACCTTATCCATCTTGTCCGGTGAGTCTTCCCAAGAGAGACAATATACACCTGCGGTCACACAGTTTATTTCAGCAACGGTGCACAAATCCACTCTTGGACAGGGTGTGGGTGTGTCAGTTCACTCTCCCGGACACAGGCCCCCAATTTATTATAGTGTGGGTTGGCAGTGTTGTCGTGTTGTTCCTCCTTTACGGACAACCCAACCCACAATTCGGTAGAGTGCTTATACCTCACTAGGAGATTACACTAGGCGCTTCTGGCTCTTGGAGAGGGGCTCAACGTCACACGTTTAGGGGATGCAGCTTCAACACTTAGCCTCGTTGTCACGTGCACACACCCACTCGAGCCGCTGTGACTCCCCACTCTCTCCTTATGTGATATGATCTCAATCCCCTTTAACTTACTAATCTTCCATCCTACCCTGTCCACAGCGGTGGTTCTTGGTTCTTTCTCTCTCTCTCTTCCTTTACTATTTCCTGGGAAGCCTCACTAGGACAAGGGAAAACACCAGCAAATTGGAATACATTTACTGGACAAAGCACATACAAAATACATACACACATATAATAATAATGAATCCTATACTCTATACTATTACAATCAGGTTGCACTCCAACACCATCAGAACAGAACAGAACTCTATCATCAGCTTATCAAGTGGTATCCTATCTCCTGGTTCACCACCTGATGCTATCAACCTCCTCAAGTAGATCAAGTCTACATACACTGTTGCACTATCAGCAGGAGAATATATATATATATATATATATATATATATATATATATATATATATATATATATATATATATATATATATATATATATATTATTAAATATGACCGAAAAAGTAAGATTAATAATACTAACACGAATTTTCTCAATCTTTCGTACATTACGCTTCACTGTTGGAGGTAAATCAAAAATCACTTCTCCAAAATTCATTTTTATTTCTAGTCTGACGCGACACGGGCGCGTTTCGTAAAACTTATTACATTTTCAAAGACTTCACAAATACACAACTGATTAGAACTTACGTATCTCTGATTTTATATCTACATTTGAGTGAGGTGGGAGGGGTGATGTGGCATTAACACAAGACAGAACAAGAGGGGATATTAATAGGGTATTAAAAGTATCAACACAAGACAGAACAGAAACAATGGGTATTGAATAGAAGTGTTTGTAGAAAGCCTATTGGTCCATATTTCTTGATGCTTCTATATTGGAGCGGAGTCTTGAGGTGGGTAGAATATAGTTGTGCAATAATTGGCTGTTGATTGCTGGTGTTGACTTCTTGATGTGTAGTGCCTCGCAAACGTCAAGCCGCCTGCTATCGCTGTATCTATCGATGATTTCTGTGTTGTTTACTAGGATTTCTCTGGCGATGGTTTGGTTATGGGAAGAGATTATATGTTCCTTAATGGAGCCCTGTTGCTTATGCATCGTTAAACGCCTAGAAAGAGATGTTGTTGTCTTGCCTATATACTGGGTTTTTTTGAGCTTACAGTCCCCAAGTGGGCATTTGAAGGCATAGACGACGTTAGTCTCTTTTAAAGCGTTCTGTTTTGTGTCTGGAGAGTTTCTCATGAGTAGGCTGGCCGTTTTTCTGGTTTTATAGTAAATCGTCAGTTGTATCCTCTGATTTTTGTCTGTAGGGATAACGTTTCTATTAACAATATCTTTCAGGACCCTTTCCTCCGTTTTATGAGCTGTGGAAAAGAAGTTCCTGTAAAATAGTCTAATAGGGGGTATAGGTGTTGTGTTAGTTGTCTCTTCAGAGGTTGCATGGCTTTTCACTTTCCTTCTTATGATGTCTTCGATGAAACCATTGGAGAAGCCGTTATTGACTAGGACCTGCCTTACCCTACAGAGTTCTTCGTCGACTTGCTTCCATTCTGAGCTGTGGCTGAGAGCACGGTCGACGTATGCGTTAACAACACTCCTCTTGTACCTGTCAGGGCAGTCGCTGTTGGCATTTAGGCACATTCCTATGTTTGTTTCCTTAGTGTAGACTGCAGTGTGGAAACCTCCGCCCTTTTCCATGACTGTTACATCTAGAAAAGGCAGCTTCCCATCCTTTTCCGTCTCGTAAGTGAAACGCAGCACGGAACTCTGCTCAAATGCCTCCTTCAGCTCCTGCAGATGTCTGACATCAGGTACCTGTGTAAAAATGTCGTCAACATACCTGCAGTATATGGCCGGTTTCAAGTTCATGTCGACTGAGACTTTTTGCTCAATGGTACCCATGTAGAAGTTTGCAAACAGGACACCTAGGGGAGAACCCATGGCGACCCCATCTACTTGCTTATACATGTGCCCATCCGGGCTCAAGAAGGGTGCCTCTTTAGTACAAGCTTGGAGTAGTTTCCTCAGAATACTTTCTGGCATGTCAAGAGGAGTACAGGCTGGATCACGATACACTCTGTCGGCTATCATTCCGATTGTCTCGTCCACAGGTACGTTGGTAAACAGCGATTCTACGTCCAACGAGGCTCTCATCCCTGTGGCCCGTGTGCCCCGCAGTAAGTCCACAAATTCCTTTGGGGACTTCAGGCTGAAGGCGCAAGGAACATAAGGAGTCAGCAGGCCGTTGAGTCGCTTCGCCAGTCTGTACGTGGGTGTGGGTATCTGGCTAATGATTGGCCGAAGTGGGTTTCCAGGCTTGTGCGTCTTGACATTTCCATACGCATATCCAGGTTTATATTCCCCAATGATCTTTGGCAGGTGGAGTCCGGATTTCTTGGCGTTCACAGTTTCGATCAGTTTGTTGACCTTTGCTTTTAATTCGGCTGTAGTGTCCTTCGTTACCCTTTGGAACTTAGTTTGGTCAGAGAGAATGATGTTCATTTGTTGTTCTTAGTTGTTCACCAAACTAAGTTCCAAAGGGTAACGAAGGACACTACAGCCGAATTAAAAGCAAAGGTCAACAAACTGATCGAAACTGTGAACGCACAAGTCATTCCCCAGGATCACTTGGACTCCTGGAACAGGTATGTCGGGGCATACTCCCAACATCACCTCCGCCGACACATATTCCGACCTTAGCTGGACAGAACAAACGGGCATGTCACTCTCAGACAATAACCCGTATACTTTCATCTTACTCCTGCCAGCTAACTAACCGTCGATCATTCCCAATCAGGCTTCTCGTAATCAAGCTCTGATTAGCTCCGGTATCTCTTAAGATACCAACTTCTACTTCAGGTTGGCCTCCTATACTGATCCAACCTTTGCTCATGAACGTCCTATACCTCTCGTTCACTAAGTTCACCTTCTGTGGTTTGTCTTGGAACACCTTAGCATATTTAGTTCGGGGGTCACACATGGCCAGGGTCACAACTCTTTTACCCTGCCGACAATCTCGCATCACGTGACCCAATCCGTTACAATTGTAACACCTCACCTGGGAAAAGTCTCTCCTATATGTACCAGAGCGGCTCTGACTTTGCCCACTCGCATTAGAGTTCCTAGGGCCAGGCACACTACTCGTACTCTGTGGAGCTTTAGTGGACTCTTGATTTCCTGGATAACGATCAGTTTCTCATTTAGCTCCTCCATCTTCACTTTCAGACGAAGTGCGCGACCTGCTCTTCTGAGTTTTAGAGTACTCACGTTTATCCGCCCATTTATCAAAATTCTTCTCACCCCAGACTCCTCTGGGTCTTTCATAATTTCTTCCTCCCCAGACTCCACTGGATCTGCCATTTTTGCGTCTCACCTCGTTCTTCACTCTGTTCTCCCTCAAGCTCTTGTATGCTTCAGTAATCATATCCGCCCTATCTGCGGCATCTTTCACATTCTTTATCCCTGCTTCTTGGATCTTGAACTTCGTTTCGGGATGCATCATCTCCAAGAACTTCTCCATGACCATCAGTTGCTTCAGGTCAGCGTAAGATCCGACTCCAGCAGCCTCAATCCATTTCTGGAATCGTCTTTCCAGATCTCTTGCTGTCTCAGCAAAGGTACATGCTCCAATTTTGATCATCTCTCTGAAACGCTTCCTATAAGCTTCTGGGTTTAACTGAAACGAGCGCAATATGCTGCTCTTTACTGTGGTGTAATCCTGGCACTCTTCCAGTGACAATTGGGTGTATGCCTCCCTGGCTGCACCGGTCAATCTTAACTGGACCAGCTGGGCCCATTCCTCCTGTGGCCATTCCTTGATACTGGCTACCTTTTCAAAGTGCTCGAAAAAGCTCTCTGCCTCTTCGGGCACAAACAAGGGAATGTCCTTCTCCCTAACCCTAACATCTGGTGAGTGTAATACCTGGGTGGTGCTCTCTGGCAACCCATGTTCAATCCTTTGCTCAGCCAAGGTTCTATTCGCTTCTATCTGCATTTGTTTTGTTCTCTCTTTTTCTTTTTCGACCTGGGCTTTTTCTTTTTCGACCTGGGCTTTTTCTTTTTCTATTTCCAGTCTGGTTTTCTCTTTTTCCCTCTCGGCTTCATTTTTCATCTGGAGTTCTAATTTCATCTTTTCCAGCTGGAACTGTCTCTCCTTGTCCTCACGCTGCATCTGGATCTCTAACTGGAATCTCTCCAAGCTCCTATTTCGGCTACTCCTGCTACTGCGGCTACTCTTGCTGCTCCTACTCGATCCCTGGGATCTCACTTCATCCTGCCCATCATCCTCCTTTCCACTTTCAGCTCCTTCTTGGGCTCCTTGCTCTGTCGCTTCACTTCTAGCTCCCAACTGTCTCAGGATCTCATCCTTCATCCCAGCTACCTTAGATGCTTTCAAACTGATGCCACATTTTTCTGCTATTTGTTTTAATTGATCCCTCGTGCAACCTTCCAAGTCCTCAGGCTTGCCTGACTCCACAAACGCTTGCACCTTATCCATCTTGTCCGGTGAGTCTTCCCAAGAGAGACAATATACACCTGCGGTCACACAGTTTATTTCAGCAACGGTGCACAAATCCACTCTTGGACAGGGTGTGGGTGTGTCAGTTCACTCTCCCGGACACAGGCCCCCAATTTATTATAGTGTGGGTTGGCAGTGTTGTCGTGTTGTTCCTCCTTTACGGACAACCCAACCCACAATTCGGTAGAGTGCTTATACCTCACTAGGAGATTACACTAGGCGCTTCTGGCTCTTGGAGAGGGGCTCAACGTCACACGTTTAGGGGATGCAGCTTCAACACTTAGCCTCGTTGTCACGTGCACACACCCACTCGAGCCGCTGTGACTCCCCACTCTCTCCTTATGTGATATGATCTCAATCCCCTTTAACTTACTAATCTTCCATCCTACCCTGTCCACAGCGGTGGTTCTTGGTTCTTTCTCTCTCTCTCTTCCTTTACTATTTCCTGGGAAGCCTCACTAGGACAAGGGAAAACACCAGCAAATTGGAATACATTTACTGGACAAAGCACATACAAAATACATACACACATATAATAATAATGAATCCTATACTCTATACTATTACAATCAGGTTGCACTCCAACACCATCAGAACAGAACAGAACTCTATCATCAGCTTATCAAGTGGTATCCTATCTCCTGGTTCACCACCTGATGCTATCAACCTCCTCAAGTAGATCAAGTCTACATACACTGTTGCACTATCAGTAGGAGAATATATATATATATATATATATATATATATATATATATATATATATATATATATATATATATATATATATATATATTATTAAATATGACCGAAAAAGTAAGATTAATAATACTAACACGAATTTTCTCAATCTTTCGTACATTACGCTTCACTGTTGGAGGTAAATCAAAAATCACTTCTCCAAAATTCATTTTTATTTCTAGTCTGACGCGACACGGGCGCGTTTCGTAAAACTTATTACATTTTCAAAGACTTCACAAATACACAACTGATTAGAACTTACGTATCTCTGATTTTATATCTACATTTGAGTGAGGTGGGAGGGGTGATGTGGCATTAACACAAGACAGAACAAGAGGGGATATTAATAGGGTATTAAAAGTATCAACACAAGACAGAACAGAAACAATGGGTATTGAATAGAAGTGTTTGTAGAAAGCCTATTGGTCCATATTTCTTGATGCTTCTATATTGGAGCGGAGTCTTGAGGTGGGTAGAATATAGTTGTGCAATAATTGGCTGTTGATTGCTGGTGTTGACTTCTTGATGTGTAGTGCCTCGCAAACGTCAAGCCGCCTGCTATCGCTGTATCTATCGATGATTTCTGTGTTGTTTACTAGGATTTCTCTGGCGATGGTTTGGTTATGGGAAGAGATTATATGTTCCTTAATGGAGCCCTGTTGCTTATGCATCGTTAAACGCCTAGAAAGAGATGTTGTTGTCTTGCCTATATACTGGGTTTTTTTGAGCTTACAGTCCCCAAGTGGGCATTTGAAGGCATAGACGACGTTAGTCTCTTTTAAAGCGTTCTGTTTTGTGTCTGGAGAGTTTCTCATGAGTAGGCTGGCCGTTTTTCTGGTTTTATAGTAAATCGTCAGTTGTATCCTCTGATTTTTGTCTGTAGGGATAACGTTTCTATTAACAATATCTTTCAGGACCCTTTCCTCCGTTTTATGAGCTGTGGAAAAGAAGTTCCTGTAAAATAGTCTAATAGGGGGTATAGGTGTTGTGTTAGTTGTCTCTTCAGAGGTTGCATGGCTTTTCACTTTCCTTCTTATGATGTCTTCGATGAAACCATTGGAGAAGCCGTTATTGACTAGGACCTGCCTTACCCTACAGAGTTCTTCGTCGACTTGCTTCCATTCTGAGCTGTGGCTGAGAGCACGGTCGACGTATGTGTTAACAACACTCCTCTTGTACCTGTCAGGGCAGTCGCTGTTGGCATTTAGGCACATTCCTATGTTTGTTTCCTTAGTGTAGACTGCAGTGTGGAAACCTCTGCCCTTTTCCATGACTGTTACATCTAGAAAAGGCAGCTTCCCATCCTTTTCCGTCTCGTAAGTGAAACGCAGCACGGAACTCTGCTCAAATGCCTCCTTCAGCTCCTGCAGATGTCTGACATCAGGTACCTGTGTAAAAATGTCGTCAACATACCTGCAGTATATGGCCGGTTTCAAGTTCATGTCGACTAAGACTTTTTGCTCGATGGTACCCATGTAGAAGTTTGCAAACAGGACACCTAGGGGAGAACCCATGGCGACCCCATCTACTTGCTTATACATGTGCCCATCCGGGCTCAAGAAGGGTGCCTCTTTAGTACAAGCTTGGAGTAGTTTCCTCAGAATACTTTCTGGCATGTCAAGAGGAGTACAGGCTGGATCACGATACACTCTGTCGGCTATCATTCCGATTGTCTCGTCCACAGGTACGTTGGTAAACAGCGATTCTACGTCCAACGAGGCTCTCATCCCTGTGGCCCGTGTGCCCCGCAGTAAGTCCACAAATTCCTTTGGGGACTTCAGGCTGAAGGCGCAAGGAACATAAGGAGTCAGCAGGCCGTTGAGTCGCTTCGCCAGTCTGTACGTGGGTGTGGGTATCTGGCTAATGATTGGCCGAAGTGGGTTTCCAGGCTTGTGCGTCTTGACATTTCCATACGCATATCCAGGTTTATATTCCCCAATGATCTTTGGCAGGTGGAGTCCGGATTTCTTGGCGTTCACAGTTTCGATCAGTTTGTTGACCTTTGCTTTTAATTCGGCTGTAGTGTCCTTCGTTACCCTTTGGAACTTAGTTTGGTCAGAGAGAATGATGTTCATTTGTTGTTCTTAGTTGTTCACCAAACTAAGTTCCAAAGGGTAACGAAGGACACTACAGCCGAATTAAAAGCAAAGGTCAACAAACTGATCGAAACTGTGAACGCACAAGTCATTCCCCAGGATCACTTGGACTCCTGGAACAGGTATGTCGGGGCATACTCCCAACATCACCTCCGCCGACACATATTCCGACCTTAGCTGGACAGAACAAACGGGCATGTCACTCTCAGACAATAACCCGTATACTTTCATCTTACTCCTGCCAGCTAACTAACCGTCGATCATTCCCAATCAGGCTTCTCGTAATCAAGCTCTGATTAGCTCCGGTATCTCTTAAGATACCAACTTCTACTTCAGGTTGGCCTCCTATACTGATCCAACCTTTGCTCATGAACGTCCTATACCTCTCGTTCACTAAGTTCACCTTCTGTGGTTTGTCTTGGAACACCTTAGCATATTTAGTTCGGGGGTCACACATGGCCAGGGTCACAACTCTTTTACCCTGCCGACAATCTCGCATCACGTGACCCAATCCGTTACAATTGTAACACCTCACCTGGGAAAAGTCTCTCCTATATGTACCAGAGCGGCTCTGACTTTGCCCACTCGCATTAGAGTTCCTAGGGCCAGGCACACTACTCGTACTCTGTGGAGCTTTAGTGGACTCTTGATTTCCTGGATAACGATCAGTTTCTCATTTAGCTCCTCCATCTTCACTTTCAGACGAAGTGCGCGACCTGCTCTTCTGAGTTTTAGAGTACTCACGTTTATCCGCCCATTTATCAAAATTCTTCTCACCCCAGACTCCTCTGGGTCTTTCATAATTTCTTCCTCCCCAGACTCCACTGGATCTGCCATTTTTGCGTCTCACCTCGTTCTTCACTCTGTTCTCCCTCAAGCTCTTGTATGCTTCAGTAATCATATCCGCCCTATCTGCGGCATCTTTCACATTCTTTATCCCTGCTTCTTGGATCTTGAACTTCGTTTCGGGATGCATCATCTCCAAGAACTTCTCCATGACCATCAGTTGCTTCAGGTCAGCGTAAGATCCGACTCCAGCAGCCTCAATCCATTTCTGGAATCGTCTTTCCAGATCTCTTGCTGTCTCAGCAAAGGTACATGCTCCAATTTTGATCATCTCTCTGAAACGCTTCCTATAAGCTTCTGGGTTTAACTGAAACGAGCGCAATATGCTGCTCTTTACTGTGGTGTAATCCTGGCACTCTTCCAGTGACAATTGGGTGTATGCCTCCCTGGCTGCACCGGTCAATCTAAACTGGACCAGCTGGGCCCATTCCTCCTGTGGCCATTCCTTGATACTGGCTACCTTTTCAAAGTGCTCGAAAAAGCTCTCTGCCTCTTCGGGCACAAACAAGGGAATGTCCTTCTCCCTAACCCTAACATCTGGTGAGTGTAATACCTGGGTGGTGCTCTCTGGCAACCCATGTTCAATCCTTTGCTCAGCCAAGGTTCTATTCGCTTCTATCTGCATTTGTTTTGTTCTCTCTTTTTCTTTTTCGACCTGGGCTTTTTCTTTTTCGACCTGGGCTTTTTCTTTTTCTATTTCCAGTCTGGTTTTCTCTTTTTCCCTCTCGGCTTCATTTTTCATCTGGAGTTCTAATTTCATCTTTTCCAGCTGGAACTGTCTCTCCTTGTCCTCACGCTGCATCTGGATCTCTAACTGGAATCTCTCCAAGCTCCTATTTCGGCTACTCCTGCTACTGCGGCTACTCTTGCTGCTCCTACTCGATCCCTGGGATCTCACTTCATCCTGCCCATCATCCTCCTTTCCACTTTCAGCTCCTTCTTGGGCTCCTTGCTCTGTCGCTTCACTTCTAGCTCCCAACTGTCTCAGGATCTCATCCTTCATCCCAGCTACCTTAGATGCTTTCAAACTGATGCCACATTTTTCTGCTATTTGTTTTAATTGATCCCTCGTGCAACCTTCCAAGTCCTCAGGCTTGCCTGACTCCACAAACGCTTGCACCTTATCCATCTTGTCCGGTGAGTCTTCCCAAGAGAGACAATATACACCTGCGGTCACACAGTTTATTTCAGCAACGGTGCACAAATCCACTCTTGGACAGGGTGTGGGTGTGTCAGTTCACTCTCCCGGACACAGGCCCCCAATTTATTATAGTGTGGGTTGGCAGTGTTGTCGTGTTGTTCCTCCTTTACGGACAACCCAACCCACAATTCGGTAGAGTGCTTATACCTCACTAGGAGATTACACTAGGCGCTTCTGGCTCTTGGAGAGGGGCTCAACGTCACACGTTTAGGGGATGCAGCTTCAACACTTAGCCTCGTTGTCACGTGCACACACCCACTCGAGCCGCTGTGACTCCCCACTCTCTCCTTATGTGATATGATCTCAATCCCCTTTAACTTACTAATCTTCCATCCTACCCTGTCCACAGCGGTGGTTCTTGGTTCTTTCTCTCTCTCTCTTCCTTTACTATTTCCTGGGAAGCCTCACTAGGACAAGGGAAAACACCAGCAAATTGGAATACATTTACTGGACAAAGCACATACAAAATACATACACACATATAATAATAATGAATCCTATACTCTATACTATTACAATCAGGTTGCACTCCAACACCATCAGAACAGAACAGAACTCTATCATCAGCTTATCAAGTGGTATCCTATCTCCTGGTTCACCACCTGATGCTATCAACCTCCTCAAGTAGATCAAGTCTACATACACTGTTGCACTATCAGCAGGAGAATATATATATATATATATATATATATATATATATATATATATATATATATATATATATATATATATATATATATATATATATATATATATATTATTAAATATGACCGAAAAAGTAAGATTAATAATACTAACACGAATTTTCTCAATCTTTCGTACATTACGCTTCACTGTTGGAGGTAAATCAAAAATCACTTCTCCAAAATTCATTTTTATTTCTAGTCTGACGCGACACGGGCGCGTTTCGTAAAACTTATTACATTTTCAAAGACTTCACAAATACACAACTGATTAGAACTTACGTATCTCTGATTTTATATCTACATTTGAGTGAGGTGGGAGGGGTGATGTGGCATTAACACAAGACAGAACAAGAGGGGATATTAATAGGGTATTAAAAGTATCAACACAAGACAGAACAGAAACAATGGGTATTGAATAGAAGTGTTTGTAGAAAGCCTATTGGTCCATATTTCTTGATGCTTCTATATTGGAGCGGAGTCTTGAGGTGGGTAGAATATAGTTGTGCAATAATTGGCTGTTGATTGCTGGTGTTGACTTCTTGATGTGTAGTGCCTCGCAAACGTCAAGCCGCCTGCTATCGCTGTATCTATCGATGATTTCTGTGTTGTTTACTAGGATTTCTCTGGCGATGGTTTGGTTATGGGAAGAGATTATATGTTCCTTAATGGAGCCCTGTTGCTTATGCATCGTTAAACGCCTAGAAAGAGATGTTGTTGTCTTGCCTATATACTGGGTTTTTTTGAGCTTACAGTCCCCAAGTGGGCATTTGAAGGCATAGACGACGTTAGTCTCTTTTAAAGCGTTCTGTTTTGTGTCTGGAGAGTTTCTCATGAGTAGGCTGGCCGTTTTTCTGGTTTTATAGTAAATCGTCAGTTGTATCCTCTGATTTTTGTCTGTAGGGATAACGTTTCTATTAACAATATCTTTCAGGACCCTTTCCTCCGTTTTATGAGCTGTGGAAAAGAAGTTCCTGTAAAATAGTCTAATAGGGGGTATAGGTGTTGTGTTAGTTGTCTCTTCAGAGGTTGCATGGCTTTTCACTTTCCTTCTTATGATGTCTTCGATGAAACCATTGGAGAAGCCGTTATTGACTAGGACCTGCCTTACCCTACAGAGTTCTTCGTCGACTTGCTTCCATTCTGAGCTGTGGCTGAGAGCACGGTCGACGTATGCGTTAACAACACTCCTCTTGTACCTGTCAGGGCAGTCGCTGTTGGCATTTAGGCACATTCCTATGTTTGTTTCCTTAGTGTAGACTGCAGTGTGGAAACCTCCGCCCTTTTCCATGACTGTTACATCTAGAAAAGGCAGCTTCCCATCCTTTTCCGTCTCGTAAGTGAAACGCAGCACGGAACTCTGCTCAAATGCCTCCTTCAGCTCCTGCAGATGTCTGACATCAGGTACCTGTGTAAAAATGTCGTCAACATACCTGCAGTATATGGCCGGTTTCAAGTTCATGTCGACTGAGACTTTTTGCTCAATGGTACCCATGTAGAAGTTTGCAAACAGGACACCTAGGGGAGAACCCATGGCGACCCCATCTACTTGCTTATACATGTGCCCATCCGGGCTCAAGAAGGGTGCCTCTTTAGTACAAGCTTGGAGTAGTTTCCTCAGAATACTTTCTGGCATGTCAAGAGGAGTACAGGCTGGATCACGATACACTCTGTCGGCTATCATTCCGATTGTCTCGTCCACAGGTACGTTGGTAAACAGCGATTCTACGTCCAACGAGGCTCTCATCCCTGTGGCCCGTGTGCCCCGCAGTAAGTCCACAAATTCCTTTGGGGACTTCAGGCTGAAGGCGCAAGGAACATAAGGAGTCAGCAGGCCGTTGAGTCGCTTCGCCAGTCTGTACGTGGGTGTGGGTATCTGGCTAATGATTGGCCGAAGTGGGTTTCCAGGCTTGTGCGTCTTGACATTTCCATACGCATATCCAGGTTTATATTCCCCAATGATCTTTGGCAGGTGGAGTCCGGATTTCTTGGCGTTCACAGTTTCGATCAGTTTGTTGACCTTTGCTTTTAATTCGGCTGTAGTGTCCTTCGTTACCCTTTGGAACTTAGTTTGGTCAGAGAGAATGATGTTCATTTGTTGTTCTTAGTTGTTCACCAAACTAAGTTCCAAAGGGTAACGAAGGACACTACAGCCGAATTAAAAGCAAAGGTCAACAAACTGATCGAAACTGTGAACGCACAAGTCATTCCCCAGGATCACTTGGACTCCTGGAACAGGTATGTCGGGGCATACTCCCAACATCACCTCCGCCGACACATATTCCGACCTTAGCTGGACAGAACAAACGGGCATGTCACTCTCAGACAATAACCCGTATACTTTCATCTTACTCCTGCCAGCTAACTAACCGTCGATCATTCCCAATCAGGCTTCTCGTAATCAAGCTCTGATTAGCTCCGGTATCTCTTAAGATACCAACTTCTACTTCAGGTTGGCCTCCTATACTGATCCAACCTTTGCTCATGAACGTCCTATACCTCTCGTTCACTAAGTTCACCTTCTGTGGTTTGTCTTGGAACACCTTAGCATATTTAGTTCGGGGGTCACACATGGCCAGGGTCACAACTCTTTTACCCTGCCGACAATCTCGCATCACGTGACCCAATCCGTTACAATTGTAACACCTCACCTGGGAAAAGTCTCTCCTATATGTACCAGAGCGGCTCTGACTTTGCCCACTCGCATTAGAGTTCCTAGGGCCAGGCACACTACTCGTACTCTGTGGAGCTTTAGTGGACTCTTGATTTCCTGGATAACGATCAGTTTCTCATTTAGCTCCTCCATCTTCACTTTCAGACGAAGTGCGCGACCTGCTCTTCTGAGTTTTAGAGTACTCACGTTTATCCGCCCATTTATCAAAATTCTTCTCACCCCAGACTCCTCTGGGTCTTTCATAATTTCTTCCTCCCCAGACTCCACTGGATCTGCCATTTTTGCGTCTCACCTCGTTCTTCACTCTGTTCTCCCTCAAGCTCTTGTATGCTTCAGTAATCATATCCGCCCTATCTGCGGCATCTTTCACATTCTTTATCCCTGCTTCTTGGATCTTGAACTTCGTTTCGGGATGCATCATCTCCAAGAACTTCTCCATGACCATCAGTTGCTTCAGGTCAGCGTAAGATCCGACTCCAGCAGCCTCAATCCATTTCTGGAATCGTCTTTCCAGATCTCTTGCTGTCTCAGCAAAGGTACATGCTCCAATTTTGATCATCTCTCTGAAACGCTTCCTATAAGCTTCTGGGTTTAACTGAAACGAGCGCAATATGCTGCTCTTTACTGTGGTGTAATCCTGGCACTCTTCCAGTGACAATTGGGTGTATGCCTCCCTGGCTGCACCGGTCAATCTTAACTGGACCAGCTGGGCCCATTCCTCCTGTGGCCATTCCTTGATACTGGCTACCTTTTCAAAGTGCTCGAAAAAGCTCTCTGCCTCTTCGGGCACAAACAAGGGAATGTCCTTCTCCCTAACCCTAACATCTGGTGAGTGTAATACCTGGGTGGTGCTCTCTGGCAACCCATGTTCAATCCTTTGCTCAGCCAAGGTTCTATTCGCTTCTATCTGCATTTGTTTTGTTCTCTCTTTTTCTTTTTCGACCTGGGCTTTTTCTTTTTCGACCTGGGCTTTTTCTTTTTCTATTTCCAGTCTGGTTTTCTCTTTTTCCCTCTCGGCTTCATTTTTCATCTGGAGTTCTAATTTCATCTTTTCCAGCTGGAACTGTCTCTCCTTGTCCTCACGCTGCATCTGGATCTCTAACTGGAATCTCTCCAAGCTCCTATTTCGGCTACTCCTGCTACTGCGGCTACTCTTGCTGCTCCTACTCGATCCCTGGGATCTCACTTCATCCTGCCCATCATCCTCCTTTCCACTTTCAGCTCCTTCTTGGGCTCCTTGCTCTGTCGCTTCACTTCTAGCTCCCAACTGTCTCAGGATCTCATCCTTCATCCCAGCTACCTTAGATGCTTTCAAACTGATGCCACATTTTTCTGCTATTTGTTTTAATTGATCCCTCGTGCAACCTTCCAAGTCCTCAGGCTTGCCTGACTCCACAAACGCTTGCACCTTATCCATCTTGTCCGGTGAGTCTTCCCAAGAGAGACAATATACACCTGCGGTCACACAGTTTATTTCAGCAACGGTGCACAAATCCACTCTTGGACAGGGTGTGGGTGTGTCAGTTCACTCTCCCGGACACAGGCCCCCAATTTATTATAGTGTGGGTTGGCAGTGTTGTCGTGTTGTTCCTCCTTTACGGACAACCCAACCCACAATTCGGTAGAGTGCTTATACCTCACTAGGAGATTACACTAGGCGCTTCTGGCTCTTGGAGAGGGGCTCAACGTCACACGTTTAGGGGATGCAGCTTCAACACTTAGCCTCGTTGTCACGTGCACACACCCACTCGAGCCGCTGTGACTCCCCACTCTCTCCTTATGTGATATGATCTCAATCCCCTTTAACTTACTAATCTTCCATCCTACCCTGTCCACAGCGGTGGTTCTTGGTTCTTTCTCTCTCTCTCTTCCTTTACTATTTCCTGGGAAGCCTCACTAGGACAAGGGAAAACACCAGCAAATTGGAATACATTTACTGGACAAAGCACATACAAAATACATACACACATATAATAATAATGAATCCTATACTCTATACTATTACAATCAGGTTGCACTCCAACACCATCAGAACAGAACAGAACTCTATCATCAGCTTATCAAGTGGTATCCTATCTCCTGGTTCACCACCTGATGCTATCAACCTCCTCAAGTAGATCAAGTCTACATACACTGTTGCACTATCAGTAGGAGAATATATATATATATATATATATATATATATATATATATATATATATATATATATATATATATATATATATATATATTATTAAATATGACCGAAAAAGTAAGATTAATAATACTAACACGAATTTTCTCAATCTTTCGTACATTACGCTTCACTGTTGGAGGTAAATCAAAAATCACTTCTCCAAAATTCATTTTTA
The DNA here is from genome assembly GCF_040958095.1 of Procambarus clarkii. Classification (NCBI taxonomy): domain Eukaryota; kingdom Metazoa; phylum Arthropoda; class Malacostraca; order Decapoda; family Cambaridae; genus Procambarus; species Procambarus clarkii. Next base: position 565,784 of record NC_091203.1, read on the forward strand.
TTTCTAGTCTGACGCGACACGGGCGCGTTTCGTAAAACTTATTACATTTTCAAAGACTTCACAAATACACAACTGATTAGAACTTACGTATCTCTGATTTTATATCTACATTTGAGTGAGGTGGGAGGGGTGATGTGGCATTAACACAAGACAGAACAAGAGGGGATATTAATAGGGTATTAAAAGTATCAACACAAGACAGAACAGAAACAATGGGTATTGAATAGAAGTGTTTGTAGAAAGCCTATTGGTCCATATTTCTTGATGCTTCTATATTGGAGCGGAGTCTTGAGGTGGGTAGAATATAGTTGTGCAATAATTGGCTGTTGATTGCTGGTGTTGACTTCTTGATGTGTAGTGCCTCGCAAACGTCAAGCCGCCTGCTATCGCTGTATCTATCGATGATTTCTGTGTTGTTTACTAGGATTTCTCTGGCGATGGTTTGGTTATGGGAAGAGATTATATGTTCCTTAATGGAGCCCTGTTGCTTATGCATCGTTAAACGCCTAGAAAGAGATGTTGTTGTCTTGCCTATATACTGGGTTTTTTTGAGCTTACAGTCCCCAAGTGGGCATTTGAAGGCATAGACGACGTTAGTCTCTTTTAAAGCGTTCTGTTTTGTGTCTGGAGAGTTTCTCATGAGTAGGCTGGCCGTTTTTCTGGTTTTATAGTAAATCGTCAGTTGTATCCTCTGATTTTTGTCTGTAGGGATAACGTTTCTATTAACAATATCTTTCAGGACCCTTTCCTCCGTTTTATGAGCTGTGGAAAAGAAGTTCCTGTAAAATAGTCTAATAGGGGGTATAGGTGTTTGTGTTAGTTGTCTCTTCAGAGGTTGCATGGCTTTTCACTTTCCTTCTTATGATGTCTTCGATGAAACCATTGGAGAAGCCGTTATTGACTAGGACCTGCCTTACCCTACAGAGTTCTTCGTCGACTTGCTCCATTCTGAGCTGTGGCTGAGAGCACGGTCGACGTATGTGTTAACAACACTCCTCTTGTACCTGTCAGGGCAGTCGCTGTTGGCATTTAGGCACATTCCTATGTTTGTTTCCTTAGTGTAGACTGCAGTGTGGAAAACCTCTGCCCTTTTCCATGACTGTTACATCTAGAAAAGGCAGCTTCCCATCCTTTTCCGTCTCGTAAGTGAAACGCAGCACGGAACTCTGCTCAAATGCCTCCTTCAGCTCCTGCAGATGTCTGACATCAGGTACCTGTGTAAAAATGTCGTCAACATACCTGCAGTATATGGCCGGTTTCAAGTTCATGTCGACTAAGACTTTTTGCTCGATGGTACCCATGTAGAAGTTTGCAAACAGGACACCTAGGGGAGAACCCATGGCGACCCCATCTACTTGCTTATACATGTGCCCATCCGGGCTCAAGAAGGGTGCCTCTTTAGTACAAGCTTGGAGTAGTTTCCTCAGAATACTTTCTGGCATGTCAAGAGGAGTACAGGCTGGATCACGATACACTCTGTCGGCTATCATTCCGATTGTCTCGTCCACAGGTACGTTGGTAAACAGCGATTCTACGTCCAACGAGGCTCTTATCCCTGTGGCCCGTGTGCCCCGCAGTAAGTCCACAAATTCCTTTGGGGACTTCAGGCTGAAGGCGCAAGGAACATAAGGAGTCAGCAGGCCGTTGAGTCGCTTCGCCAGTCTGTACGTGGGTGTGGGTATCTGGCTAATGATTGGCCGAAGTGGGTTTCCAGGCTTGTGCGTCTTGACATTTCCATTCGCATATCCAGGTTTATATTCCCCAATGATCTTTGGCAGGTGGAGTCCGGATTTCTTGGCGTTCACAGTTTCGATCAGTTTGTTGACCTTTGCTTTTAATTCGGCTGTAGTGTCCTTCGTTACCCTTTGGAACTTAGTTTGGTCAGAGAGAATGATGTTCATTGTTGTTCTTAGTTGTTCACCAACTAAGTTCCAAATCGTAATTGTTGTGTATCAAGGAACATTTATACTGATATATATTATTGCATTCACATGCTGATTTTCCTTGTACAAGTATATATATATATATATATATATATATAATATATATATATATATATATAGATATATATATATATATATATATATATATATATATATATATATATATATATATATATATATATATATATATATATTATACTTGTACAAGGAAAATCAGCATGTGAATGCAATAATATATATCAGTATAAATGTTCCTTGATACACAACAATGATGAATCGATCACCCTATTAGTCCTAGAACACATAAATCTGTAGGTAATCCAGCCTACGACTGTAACTCCAAACTTCAGTATAAAACACTCCTTGACATAAGAATGCAAACAATCACTCACCTCTCACTGCGTCTTGCACGCTAATGACAACCAAACACTATTAACTGCCTACAAGTAATCCACCAGAACTTCCCTTCCACCTCTGGAAGTTCACTACCCTGATATCTTTAGGTTCTTCCGGCTTAACTACCAGGATCCTCTGCAGCTCCTCCAGGCTGCTACCATGAAGTTTCCTTGAGCAACTACGGTGCTTCACCCTTTTGCTAGGTTCCTCCACAGCTCTCTGGGCTGCTACACAATGAAGTTCCCTCCAGCAACTATGGTGCTTCACCACCTCTACACAAGCACGTGACACTCCTCTTCAGTGCTTCTCCTCACAGCTCGAGGTCCTTTTCCTCCACTACCTTGGAGTCTCATCAACTACTCCCTTTGTGCTGGCTTCGAAGTTCGCAGCAAATTCCTCCCCAAAGACAAACCTGCAACCCATCGACACTCCAATAAAAAATGTTTCCCCTTTAACACATAAACAAAAATAATCACACAATATGTTTGCCTCCAACCTCTATCTGTCCTCTACATACTGTGAGAGTGGACTCCCCCGTTGGGCGGGTCCATGCTCCACCTCGCCCGGCAGGCCTCCACACTCCTCCGCCGCCCCTCAGTCAGTTGGCTCCAATCAGTCGAAGGGAGAGGATGCGCTGCTCGCCCGCCAGCTGTCTCTCTCATCTCCGTCCTCTTATTTAGGCTTCCTGCCTTACCAAAACATTTCTAACTCATCAATAAACATTGCTACTGTCGCTGAGCACACGACCAACTACAAGCAATCACTATGAACTGGCTTAAATCGTGCTTACCACAGATTGTCTCGTCGAGGGCGCTCCTCCCTCTGACGGAGCCTGGTCAGGGCGATTCCACAGCCCACGACAATGTCTCTGGACGACTTAATAAACTCTCCTCGTCGTCCAGGACTTGAGATCACAGCATTCCCAGCTCGATTCTACAGCTGGCACGTCTGAACACTTCTCTTCTCTTGGAGATATATCACTAAGGGTTCCTTTCTGATGGGAGCTCAAACGGAGCGCGGCTTTCCCCTGCGATGTCTGGCGCTCAAGTGAGGTCAAAGTCCTCCAGAAGCCAGCCACACACCTCCAGCAAAATATCTACATCTCCTAACCAGTCATTTATCTGTTTTCTTCTTCACTGCCCATAATCTCAAATTGTTATTTAAATCCAACCAACTATTTTACATATGTGTTACCACCTCCTCCTCCATATTTCCTGGACCTTCCAGTTAGGTCAGGCTTGCTGAATAACTCTCAAGGGGGGGACTCGTTTCTCCTGCAGGCTGAGATCATAACATACACCACAACTAGTACACCACTACTACCACACCACAACTAGTACCTTACTACTACCACACCACAAGTAGTACACCACTACTAATACACCCCAACTTGTACACCATCACTTCCACACCATAACTAGTACACCACTACTACACAACAACAACTAGTACCCCACAACCAGTACACCACTACCTCACCACAACTAGTACACCACAAGTGTTGTGTGATGATCAGGGGCAGACAGTTGTAGGGTTCTCGAATTCTTCGAAGATGACTCACTTTGCATATTAATCTTGAACATTAAGTTGAATTGCTTAAATTATGATACTTATCATGTAAAATATAGTTGATGAATTCATTGTTTAAATTGTTTTTAACTTTGTCCCCTAGAGTTTTTCAGCTGAGATGAGAAAGCCTCTGTGGTTACTGGTTTCATGATTTTAATGAGTACATGATACAGATGGAACATACTAATAATGACCTCGTGATAACATCTTTGAAAATATTGTGATACAGAAAAATTTCATTCCTTGTCGTGTAGGTACGGACAAATGAATGGATGGTGGCAGCATTTCTTCTTCTACTATCTACTCCTCTACTTCTACTATCTACTTCTACTTATCTAATCCTCCCCTTCCACCCCACTCCAAATTCTCCCTTTCAACTGACGACCCTCCACGCTCCTTCCACCTCTCTACCTCTCTCACCTCAAACCCTCATTAATTACATCATTATTCATCTCTTTCCTTTCATTTCTCTTTTACGTTTGTGGAGGTGAAATGTGTTCTAGAGTTCTCTAGAGTTTTGGGTAGCTGAGCAGGTTTCGGCGCCTTGTAGTCAGTTCACCTAGATAGTCAAATACCTAGGTTACAAGGTGTTATATGAATGAGGCTGCCGTAGGAACTCTGGGGGTGGTCTGGAATAGTAAGCTAAATGATGACTGGCTAACGGACTATAGAGAGCTGTTTCCCCCGACCTCCTATGTTAACTGGGGGGTGGAATTATAGACTAGAGAGAGCAATTTTCCCCACCACCCGTAACACTACTACAACACCACATCTAGTACTCCACTACTAGTACACCACTAATACTACACCACAACTTCTAGACCACCACTAGTAAACCACTACCACCAAACCTGAAATAGTACACCACCACTAGTACACCACTACCACCACACCACAACTAGTACACCACTACCATCACACCACAACTAGTACACCACAACTGTCACACCACAACTAGTACACCACCACTAGTACAGCACAACTACCACAGCACAACTAGTACAACACTATTACCACACCACAACTAGTACCCCACTACTACCACACCACAACTAGTACACCACTACTACCACATCAGAACTAGTACACCACTACTACCACACTACAACTAGTACACCACTACTACCACACTACAACTAGTACACCACTACTACCACACCACTACTACCACACCACAACAAGTACACCACAACAACGAAACCACAACTAGTACACCACTACTACCACACCACAACTAGTACACCAATACTACCACGCCAAAACTAGTACACCACTACTACCACACCACCACTAGTACACCAATACTACCACACCACAACTAGTATAATACTACTTCTACACCACAACTGGTACACAGCTACTACCACACCACAACTAGTACACCACTACTTCCCCACCACAACTAGTACCCAACTTATTCAACATCACCACTAGTACCCAACTTATTCAACATCACCACTAGTACACCACTACTAATACAACAAGTACCCCACTACTATCACACCATCACTACTACACCACTAATAACACACCACCACTAGTACACCACTAATACCACACCACCACTAGTACACCACTACTACCACATCACAACTAGTACACCACTATTACTACACTACAACTAGTACCTCACTATTACCACACAACAACTAGAACACCGCTACTACAACATCACAGCTTAAACACCACTACTTCCACACCAACAATAGTACACCACTACCACACCACAACAATTAGTACCCCACAACCACACCACAATTAGTACACCACTAACACACCACAACTAGTACACCACTACTATAACACAACAACTAGTCCCCCACTACTACCACACCACCACTAGTACACCACTACTTCCACACCTGAATCAGTACACCACTACTACCACACTACAACTAGTACACCACTACTGCCACACCACAACTAGTACACCACCACAAGTACACCACTACTACCACACCACAACTACCACACCACAACTAGTACACCACTACTAAAACACTACAACTAGTACTCCACTACTAGTACACCACTACAACCACACCACAACTAGTACACCACTACTACCACACCACAACTACTACACCATTACTATTACATGATAACTAGTACACCACTACTACAACACCACAACTTGTAGACTACCACTACTACCAAACCAGAACTAGTACACCACTACTGCCACAAGACAACTAGTACACCACTACTATCACACCACAACTAGTACACCGCAACTGCCACACCACAGTTAGTACACCACAACTAGTACATCACTACTACCACACCACAACTATTACATCACTACTACCACACTACAACTAGTACCTTACTACTGCCACACCACAACTAGTACACCACTACTACCACACCACAACTAGTACACCACTACCACACTACAACTAGAACACCACTACTTCCTCACCACAACAAGTACACCACTACTACCACACCACAACTAGTACACTACTACTACCACACCACAACTAATACACCACTACAGTAGTGTAATATGTTACTAGAGCGTTGTGCGCCATCTGGCCGGGTGGAACTCCCGCGACTAGAGCGACGCGCGCCATCTGGTCGGGTGCGACCCCTGCGACTACGACCCCGTGCACCATCTGGCCAGGTGGAGCGCAACAGGTTTTGGGGGATTTTCCCGGAAGTTTGGCGTGTGAGCGTCCGGTGTTTGGGTATGCGGTCAGGAAAGATGGGAGGTCATGTTGTAAGGGGTGTAGGAGAGTATGTGTGGTATGTGGTAGAGTAAGAAATACGAGGATATGAGTGGAATATGTGGAAAGAGTAGTTAAATATGTATGTGTGTTTGCCGTAGACTTAATCCTGTGTGTAGATAATCGTTTTGATGATAGTAAGTAAAGCTATGTAGAGGCTGAGTGTAGGTGTGAGGGGTCCCAACATAGACGGATATGTTGTTTGGGGTGGGGGAGGGGTGGGGAGGGGTGAGGGGAGCTTCCCCTCGGCGTGAGAGTGCTTAGGGCCATTTGTGGTTTGTGGTTTTTGACGGGCATTATTCTTTCCTTCGAGAGAGCAGAGTCCAGGAGGAGATGAGAGCTGCAGCAGGAGGGATGTGGTCCATTTACCCTAAATCGTTTTTTCATGTCTATTTTCTTCGAGTTATGCAGCTGTGTTTGGTTCCCCCGGTGTGAGAGTGCTTAGGGTCATTTGTGTTTTTTTTTTAACATCCATTATTTTCTTGGAGCTATGCACACAGCAGGAAGTGAGAGAGGAGGAGGGTAGGAGAGAGCAGAGTCCAGCAGGAGGGAAGTGGACCATTTACCCGCAATCGTTTTTTCAAGTCTATTTTCTTTGAGTTATGCAGCTGTGTTTGGTGATGATCCATGAGGGTAATAGTTCGGCCATACATGGTAGGAAGTGTGGAGGAGGAGGAGGAGGATGATGAGGATGAGAAAGAGAGAGCAGTCACTCTTAAGTTGTGAATGAGATGAGGTAACAGTTGGTGGAGAAAGTCTGTTTTATGTAACTATGCATGGGAGTGTATAGCTGACAGACCTGGACGGATGTGAACCATTACCCAATTACCCTTAAGCGTTTTTCAAAGTCCGCAGAGAGGTGTGTGTGTGTACTGCCCACTGGTCAGAGGGTAATTGAAGAGCATTTCCAAGTAGCTGGTTATATCTTCCCCTCCCAGAGGGTACGCAATGACTGCCATTACTTCCTCAGACACGGGCGGAAGTGGCCGGGTATCCATTACCCACTGCGTTTCGTTAAGGAAAGGGAGATGTAGCTACGGTCAGCGACTCCGTCTGTTCCACTTACCACCCCCTCTCACTGGGGAAGTGACGGCAATGGGGTGTACCATCTCTCTCTCTCTCTCTCTCTCTCTCTCTCTCTCTCTCTCTCTCTCTCTCTCTCTCTCTCTCTCTCTCTCTCTCTCTCTCTCTCTCTCTCTCTCTCTATCTCTCTCGTCTCTCTCTCTCTCTCTCAGGTGAGCAATGTTCCCCACATACAAAGTAAACATATATAAGACAATGCGGAAAAACATAGTTTTGATACTATTATTAAATTGACTTGTTCATTATCCTCGAGTTCAACACACACACACACACACTCTCTCGCTCTCTCCCTTAGGTGAGCAATGTTCCCCACATACAAAGTAAACATATATAAGACAATGCGGAAAAACATAGTTTTGATACTATTATTAAATTGACTTGTTCATTATCCTCGAGTTTAACACACACTCTCTTTCTCTCTAAGACCTACGTTATCCAATGTAAACAGACCGGATGAGACGATAGTGAAATAGCTCTGGGTTATATCTGTTTTCAGTTCTTATAACATTTGAAAATGTATGTGTGGTTACTCATTCCGTCTCGTTAGGATCTGACCTTGTGTCTTTCCATAGCGCGAGTTTTCACTCATTATCAGCCATTAGTGATCGTTCGATCCAGTAGAAAAAAAAACAGAGACTGCTGACTGTGTGACAGTTTCAGCCCTCTGTAACGTAACGTAACGTAACGTGGAAATCATCATCATCATCATCTTTCTGTCTGATGTCCAAATAACATTTTTTGTAAATTTAATTTTAAACAAAGGTGAGCCACCAGTCCACGAACTAAGAGGGAAGAGGTGTTCACCACACCTACAAATTCTAATATATTTTTTTGTTAACTGCGTGATCACAACATATACCTACTGATCTCTTGTTCTACCTCACACTAGACAATAAACACAATTTCGTGTCATTTCTTGACTAAAATAGCACTCCGAAAACATCTTTGCCCTCTTTTTATTTTAAAATTGTTAGCTCTAGTTATGACTGTTTTAGCAGTCTATCTGATAGAAAAAAACAGAGACTAGTGTTAGCATAATATGTGAAAAATAGTTGATCATTCTCTTATTACGTTTTATTCAATAACTGGTAGACATAACATAAGTCACATATTTATCTTGGTAAAACATAATAACTGACAGACATAACACACAGCATAATGCAGTCACATGGTGTTAGCATAATAGGTGAAAAATAGTTTATCATTCTCTTATTACCTTTTATTCAATAACTGGTAGACATAACACATCATAATGTAACCACATGAAGATAACATAACATATCACATTGTCATAATGCAGTTACATGACTACTAATTATCAGCGGAGTTTCAAAAAGTTTTTTTAGCTTTAGGCTTAGATTTTAGATTTTTTTTAGGTTTTTCTATAGTCAGACGATTATCACTTCGTTTAATCTGTCGTTTGGGTGGGGGAGCTATTATTTCATGCTCAACCTCGGTATCACTGTCACTGTCACTGGTGGTATCAATATAGCTGGATCTATTAAGATCGTCCCCAACTCGTATCCTTCGCAGAGGGGTAAAGTTTTCGTAATCATTATCACCGTCTGAGTCATGGTGTTACACTCATCACGACCTCTAGCCCGAGATGTGGCTTTGTGTGAACTTAGTTTAGAGTTGTGGGTTGTGGAGGAGGAGGGGTGTGAACTGGGTTTAGGGTCAAGGTTTGTAGACGTTCCTTGGAGTGAACTAAGTTGGGGGTTGAGGAAAATATTCATATCAATATCTGTAAGCAATCCCCGTTGTTGGCTATCTGTAAGCATTATACGCTCATCCAGTAAGGCTTCTACATTCAAATCATTTTCGGTCTGAGTAGCGGGGTTATCCTCTGAGAGAGAAATAGCGGCAAACACCGCATCATCAAGACCTTCACTCATAGTCAAGTGATCTGGATACTCACCCCGCTGTGAAATATCCACACTCATTCTTGCAACTTCTTCTTCAGTTCTATTATTGCTAGTAGTACTACTAGTAGTAGTGTCACTACCTACTCTACACCCCCCAGTTAAAAGGCTGAGGGACAGCACCTCTTCAACGGTATTCATAAAATATAATGAGTTATTCCCCCTCTGATCAGCAGTCGGGCCAGCGAGTACACAATGAGGGATGGTGTACTACTACTTCTATCACCACGATCTCCATCAGCAGGAGCAGTAGCGAGTGTGGTAGTGGTGTGTGTAGGAGACAAGCACTTGTGGTGCGTGTGACACCAGCAGGGGTGACACCAGCCGCGCCCTGGTCGCTACGGTCACCAGCACCAACGTGGGAGGGGGGGGCTATCACCGTAGCCGACTGGAGTAGGTGGGGAGGACACAACCACCTCCCTGGTGTTTATGTGTATGTGTGTGTTTCCCAAGAATATGAAAATATTCCCTCTGGAGTGGTGTGGTGCTGCTGCTGCTGCTCACCGCGGCTGCTAGCTTTCTCCAGGTAATCTAAAAAAAAAGTTTACATTACTAGCATACACACACACACACACTCACTCTTCCCATTATTGTTATTATTTGTTACTACTACATCAACATTAGCAAACAACAACAAGAAGCATCTTAGCACAATATAACTCGTCAGTCAGATCAAAGTTGTTCAATGTCAACCAATATTATTTGACTAGTTGTATATGAAAAGTGCTTTAATTGTCCCAAGTTTCAGTACTGCAGCATAAATGGAAAGGGAGATTTTTTTGGTTTTGTTTTTTTTTCAACGTTTTTTACACATTTTCAAGTCCACACTTCAGAACACACATTTCAGATATAATTATTCTGTGACACTTTTCTGACACATTAGCATAATAAAGGACCTTGAGATATAGAATTTCCAAAACATCTTTAGTTTTCCTAATACAAATGTTCAAAGTTCCCAAATTTTTTTTTGCAAATATGGCATGTTTATTGCTATTATAAATCAATAAATGAACTTAGAAAAATGAAAACTCTCAAATGTAGAGACCTGTCCTCCACATATACTGTGTAAGTTTCATGTAAATTTAATAAAAAATGAATGAGTTTTGTAAACGTTTGTGTCAATTGAAAAAAAAAACAGAAATGAATGAAGTCTAAGGTTCTAAAATCTGTGGCTGAGGTTGCATCAACCAATTTTCTCCAAAATTGGCGTCCTTGCAGATAGGCTTACGTACAGTCAGGAGTGTAAGTTTGATGCAAATCGCCCGAAAAAAAAATTTTTTTTTTTTTTTTTCTTAAAATTTTTTTCAATTAAACTAATTATAATATTTGTTTAATATATACTATTGTGATAGCAAAGAGTCATAGCTATGATTTCAGTTGACACTTTTGATTGATAATCGATTTTGACCATTTGGCATAATTTTCACAACTACTTCAATATTTTCTTTCTCCCTTCCTATTTATGCTACGATGCTGAAACTTGGACCAAATGAAACACGTTTCATATAGAACTTGTCAAAAAAGTTTGATTGAAATCGAACTGAGTTTTCATTTGTTGCATTTTTAGGGCAAATTGGGAACTGACGCCCCCTTAAGGGAAACATACCACGTATTATTGCCAGGGCTTGACCTAAGCGCTCATCACCATCTGAGTGAGGAGAGGCTACACCGGCAGCAGCAGCAGCAGAGGCTCGTGTGGACATCTTGGATTGGTGGTGGGTGGATGGAGTGTTTACCCTACCAGGTCAGGGGCGAGCTATATACCCCCTTTCAAGAGGGTGCCTCCTTACCACACACCTCCACCTCCCACAGCGTTAATTATAATAATAAAAATAATTAATAAGGATAATATAAAAGAATCAACTTTAGATTTGTTTATTAAGAGATAATAGGAAGAAGTAGATGTACTACATCTCCTCGACATACAGGACATTTGTCACATATTGTTACACAATCCAAACATATTACCATATGCCTACACGGAATGAGAACAGTGTTTATTTCTTGAGTGAAGCACACCTTGCAATAAAACCTACCTACACCAGGCATTGCATTCTCTTCCGCAACAACAACATCCACA
>NC_091203.1:580005-585005 GCF_040958095.1 Procambarus clarkii
GCATCGTAGCATAAACAGGAAGGGAGAAAAAAAATATTGAAGTAGTTGTGAAAATTATGCCAAAATGGTCAAAATCGATTATCAATCAAAAGTGTCAACTGAAATCATAGCTATGACTCTTTGCTATCACAATAGTATATATTAAACAAATATTATAATTAGTTTAATTGAAAAAAATTTTAAGAAAAAAAAAAACTTTTTTTTTCGGGCGATTTGCATCAAACTTACACTCCTGACTGTACGTAAGCCTATCTGCAAGGACGCCAATTTTGGAGAAAATTGGTTGATGCCAACCTCAGCCACAGATTTTAGAACCTTAGAATTCATTCATTTCTGTTTTTTTTTCAATTGACACAAACGTTTACAAAACTGATTCATTTTTATTAAATTTACATGAACTTACACAGTATATGTGGAGGACAGGTCTCTACATTTGAGAGTTTTCATTTTTCCCTAAGTTCATTTATTGATTTTATAATAGCAATAAACATGCCATATTGCAAAAAAAAATTTGGAACTTTGAACATTTGTATTAGGAAAAACTAACGATGTTTTGGAAATTCTATATCTCAAGGTCCTTTATTATATGCTAATGTGTCAGAAAAGTGTCACAGAATAATTATATCTGAAACGTGTGTTCTGAAGTGTGGACTTGAAAATGTGTAAAAAACGTTGAAAAAAAAACAAAAACAAAAAAATCTCCCTTTCTATTTATGCTGCAGTACTGAAACTTGGGACAATTAAAGCACTTTTTATATACAACTAGTCAAATAATATTGGTTGACATGAACAACTTTGATACTGACAATCTGACGAGTTATATTGTGCTAAGATGCTTCTTGTTGTTGTTTGCTAATGTTGATGTAGTAGTAACAAATAATAACAATAATGGGAAGAGTGAGTGTGTGTGTGTGTACTATGCTAGTAATGTAAACTTTTTTTGTAGATTACCTGGAGAAAGCTAGCAGCCGCGGTGTGAGCAGCAGCAGCAGCACCACCAGAACCACCTCCAGAGGGAATATTTTCATATTCTTGGGAAACACACACATACACATAAACACCAGGGAGGTGGTTTGTGTCCCCCACCTACTCCAGTCGGCTATGGTGATAGCCCCCCCTCCCACGTTGGTGCTGGTGGACCGTAGCGACCCAGGGGGCGGCTGGTGTCACCCCTGCTGGTGTCACACGCACCACAAGTGCTTGTCTCCGTACACACACCACTACCACACTCGCTACCTGCTCCTGCTGATGGAGATCGTGGTGATAGAAGTAGTAGTAACACCATCCCATCATTGTGAGGTAGTTGTGATGTACTAGTTATGGTGTGGTAGTTGTGGAGTACAAGTTCTGGTGTGGTAGTAGTGGTGTACTAGTCCTGGTGTGGTAGTAGTTGAGTACTAGTTGTGGTGTACAAGTTGTGGAGTCGTAGTAGTTGTGTACAAGATGTGGAGTGGTATTAGTGGTGTAGTAGTAGTGGTGTACTAGTTGTAGTGTGGTAGTAGTGGTGTACCACTTGTGGTGTGGTAGTAGTAGTGTACTAGTTGTGGTGTGGTAGAAGTGGTGTACTCGTAATGGTGTGGTAGTAGTGGTGTAGTAGTGGGGTACTAGTTGTGGTGAGGTAGTTGTGGTGTATTAGTTATGGTGTTTAGTAGTGGTGTACTAGTGGTTGTGTGGTAGTAGTAGTGAACAAGTGATGGTGTGGTAGTAGTGGTGTACTAGTGGTGTGGTAGTTGAGCTGTACTAGTTGTGGTGTGGTAGTAGTGGTGTACTAGATGTAGTGTGGAAGTAGTTGTGTACTAGTGATGGTGTGGTAGTAGTGGTGTACTAGTGGTATTGTGGTAGTAGTGGAGTACTAGTTGTTGTGTGGTAGTAGTGGTGTACTAGTGGTAGTGTGTTAGTAGTGGTGTTCTAGTGGCGGTGTGGTAGTAGTGGTGATCTAGTTGTGGTATGGTAGTAGAGGTGTACTAGTGATGGTGTGGTAGTAGTGATGTACTAGTGATGGTGTGGTAGTAGTGGTATACTAATGATGGTGTGGTAGTAGTGGTGTACTAGTTGTGGAGTGGTAGTAGTAGTGTACTAGTTGTGGTGTGGTAGTATTGGTATACTGGTAGTGGTGTACTATTGGTGGTGTACTATTTCTGGTGTGGTAGTAATGGTGTACTAGTGGTGGTCTACAAGTTGTGGTGTGGTAGTAGTGGTGGTCTACAAGTTGTGGTGTAGTAGTAGTGTTGTAATAGTTGTTATTTGGTAGTAGTGGCGTACTTTTGGTGGTGTGCTAGTAGTGTTGTTCTATTGGTGGTGTGGTAGTAGTGGTGAACTAGTGGTGGTGTGATAGTAGTGGTGTACTAGTTGTGGTGTGGTAGTAGTGGTGTACAAGTAGGGGTGAGGTAGTAAGTTTGTACTAGTTGTGGTGTGGTAGTAGTGGTGGACTAGTTATGGTGTGGTAGTAGTGGTGTACCAGTTGTGGTGTGGTAGTACTGGTGTACTAGTTGTAGTGTGGTAGTAGTGGTGTACTAGTTGTAGTGTGGTAGTAGTGGTGTACTAGTTGTGGTGTGGTATTAGTGGTGTTCTAGTTGTGATGTGACTAGTTATGGTGTGGTAGTTGTGGAGTACTAGTTGTAGTGTGGTAGTTGTGCTGTGATAGCAGTTGTGTACTAGTTATGGTGTGGTAGTTGTAATGTGGTAATTGTGGTGTACTATTTATGAAGAGTTAGTAGTGGTGTACTAGTAGGGGTGTGGCAGTAGTGGTGTACTAGTTGTTGTAGTAGTGGTGTACTAATCGTGATGTTGTTGAAGTTATGTAATGGTGGTGGTGTACTAATTGTGGTGTGGTAGTTGTGGTGTGGTAGTAGAGGTGTACTAGTTGTGGTGTTGTAATAGTGGTGTACTATTAGGGGTATATTAGTAGTGGTGTATTACTTGTGGTGTGGTTGTAGTTGTGTACTAGTTGTGGTGTTGTAGTAGTGGTGTACTAGTTGTGGTGTGGTAGTAGTGGTGTACAAGTTGTGGTGTGGTAGTAGAGGTGTACTATTTGAGGTGTGGTAGTAGTGGTGTACTAGTTTTGATGTGGAAGTAGTGGTGTACTAGTTGTGGTGTGGTAGTAGTGGTGTACTAGTTGTGGTGTGGTAGTAATGGTGCACTATTTGTGGTGTGGTAGTAATGGTGTTTTAGTTGTGGTATGGTAGTAGCGGTGTACTAGTTTTAGTATGTTAGTAGTGGTTTACTAGTTGTAGTGTGGTAGTAGTGGTGTACTAGTTCTGGTGTGGTAGTAGTGTTGTACTAGTCCTGGTGTGGTAGTAGTTGAGTACTAGTTGTGGTGTCGTAGTAGTTGTGTACAAGTTGTGGAGTGGTAGTAGTGGTGTAGTAGTAGTGGTGTACTAGTTGTAGTGTGGTAGTAGTGGTGTACCACTTGTGGTGTGGTAGTAGTGGTGTACTAGTTGTGGTGTGGTAGAAGTGGTGTACTCGTAATGGTGTGGTAGTAGTAGTGGGGTACTAGTTGTGGTGTATTAGTTATGGTGTTTAGTAGTGGTGTACTAGTGGTTGTGTGGTAGTAGTCGTGAACAAGTGATAGGGTGGTAGTAGTGGTGTGGTAGTTGTGGTGTACTAGTTGTGGTGTGGTAGTAGTGGTGTACTAGAAGTGGTGTGGAAGTAGTGGTGTACTAGTGATGGTGTTGTAGTAGTGGTGTACTAGTGGTATTGTGGTAGTAGTGGAGTACTAGTTGTTGTGTGGTAGTAGTGGTGTACTAGTGGTAGTGTGTTAGTAGTGGTGTTCTAGTGGCGGTGTGGTAGTAGTGGTGATCTAGTTGTGGTATGGTAGTAGAGGTGTACTATTGATGGTGTGGTAGTAGTGATGTACTAGTGATGGTGTGGTAGTAGTGGTATACTAATGATGGTGTGGTAGTAGTGGTGTACTAGTTGTGGAGTGGTAGTAGTAGTGTACCAGTTGTGGTGTGGTAGTATTGGTATACTGGTAGTGGTGTACTATTTCTGGTGTGGTAGTAATGGTGTACTAGTGGTGGTCTACAAGTTGTGGTGTAGTAGTAGTGTTGTAATAGTTGTTATTTGGTAGTAGTGGTGTACTTTTGGTGGTGTGCTAGTAGTGTTGTTCTATTGGTGGTGTGGAAGTAGTGGTGAACTAGTGGTGGTGTGATAGTAGTGGTGTACTAGTTGTGGTGTGGTAGTAGTGGTGTACAAGTAGGGGTGAGGAAGTAAGTTTGTACTAGTTGTGGTGTGGTAGTAGTGGTGGACTAGTTATGGTGTGGTAGTAGTGGTGTACCAGTTGTGGAGTGGTAGTACTGGTGTACTAGTTGTAGTGTGGTAGTAGTGGTGTACTGGTTGTAGTGTGGTAGTAGTGGTGTACTAGTTGTGGTGTGGTATTAGTGGTGTTCTAGTTGTGATATGACTAGTAAACCACTACTACAACACTTGTGGTGTTGTAGTAGTGGTTTACTAGTTGTGGTGTTGAAGAAGTTTTGTACTAGTTGTGGTGTCGTAGTAGTGGTGTACTAGTTGTGATGTACTAGTTATGGTGTGGTAGTTGTGGAGTACTAGTTGTAGTGTGGTAGTTGTGCTGTGATAGCAGTTGTGTACTAGTTATGGTGTGGTAGTTGTGGTGTGGTAATTGTGGTGTACTACTTATGAAGAGTTAGTAGTGGTGTACTAGTAGGGGTGTGGCAGTAGTGGTATACTAGTTGTTGTAGTAGTGGTGTACTAATCGTGATGTTGTTGAAGTTATGTAATGGTGGTGGTGTACTAATTGTGGTCTTTGGCAGGTGGAGTCCGGATTTCTTGGCGTTCACAGTTTCGATCAGTTTGTTGACCTTTGCTTTTAATTCGGCTGTAGTGTCCTTCGTTACCCTTTGGAACTTAGTTTGGTCAGAGAGAATGATGTTCATTTGTTGTTCTTAGTTGTTCACCAAACTAAGTTCCAAAAGGTAACGAAGGACACTACAGCCGAATTAAAAGCAAAGGTCAACAAACTGATCGAAACTGTGAACGCC
>NC_091203.1:590005-609083 GCF_040958095.1 Procambarus clarkii
TGTTCCTCACGTGTGCCCCAAAGAATGAGGTGATTTGGTAAAATGCTATGCCCAAGATTACTATCCGAGTGCCGGCAGTGGGGTGGTTCAAATAGCTTCGGCTATCACCTCATTTTGTCCGGTCGTGATGGTCAAGTGGATTAAGGCGTCTTGTACATACCAGTTGCGTTGCTCCTGGGAGTATGGGTTCGAGTCACTTCTGGGGTGTGGAGTTTTCAGTTGCATATTGTCCTGGGGACCATTCAGGGCTTGTTCGCATTTGTGTTCCTCACGTGTGCCCCAAAGAATGAGGTGATTTGGTAAAATGCTATGCCCAAGATTACTATCCGAGTGCCGGCAGTGGGGTGGGTTCAAATAGCTTCGGCTATCACCTCATTTTGTCCGGTCGTGATGGTCAAGTGGAATTAAGGCGTCTTGTACATACCAGTTGCGTTGCTCCTGGGAGTATGGGTTCGAGTCACTTCTGGGGTGTGAGTTTTCAGTTGCATATTGTCCTGGGGACCATTCAGGCTTGTTCGCATTTGTGTTCCTCACGTGTGCCCCAAAGAATGAGGTGATTTGGTAAAATGCTATGCCCAAGATTACTATCCGAGTGCCGGCAGTGGGGTGGTTCAAATAGCTTCGGCTATCACCTCATTTTGTCCGGTCGTGATGGTCAAGTGGATTAAGGCGTCTTGTACATACCAGTTGCGTTGCTCCTGGGAGTATGGGTTCGAGTCACTTCTGGGGTGTGAGTTTTCAGTTGCATATTGTCCTGGGGACCATTCAGGCTTGTTCGCATTTGTGTTCCTCACGTGTGCCCCAAAGAATGAGGTGATTTGGTAAAATGCTATGCCCAAGATTACTATCCGAGTGCCGGCAGTGGGTGGTTCAAATAGCTTCGGCTATCACCTCATTTTGTCCGGTCGTGATGGTCAAGTGGATTAAGGCGTCTTGTACATACCAGTTGCGTTGCTCCTGGGAGTATGGGTTCGAGTCACTTCTGGGGTGTGAGTTTTCAGTTGCATATTGTCCTGGGGACCATTCAGGCTTGTTCGCATTTGTGTTCCTCACGTGTGCCCCAAAGAATGAGGTGATTTGGTAAAATGCTATGCCCAAGATTACTATCCGAGTGCCGGCAGTGGGGTGGTTCAAATAGCTTCGGCTATCACCTCATTTGTCCGGTCGTGATGGTCAAGTGGATTAAGGCGTCTTGTACATACCAGTTGCGTTGCTCCTGGGAGTATGGGTTCGAGTCACTTCTGGGGTGTGAGTTTTCAGTTGCATATTGTCCTGGGGACCATTCAGGCTTGTTCGCATTTGTGTTCCTCACGTGTGCCCCAAAGAATGAGGTGATTTGGTAAAATGCTATGCCCAAGATTAGTATCCGAGTGCCGGCAGTGGGGTGGTTCAAATAGCTTCGGCTATCACCTCATTTTGTCCGGTCGTGATGGTCAAGTGGATTAAGGCGTCTTGTACATACCAGTTGCGTTGCTCCTGGGAGTATGGGTTCGAGTCACTTCTGGGGTGTGAGTTTTCAGTTGCATATTGTCCTGGGGACCATTCAGGCTTGTTCGCATTTGTGTTCCTCACGTGTGCCCCAAAGAATGAGGTGATTTGGTAAAATGCTATGCCCAAGATTACTATCCGAGTGCCGGCAGTGGGGTGGTTCAAATAGCTTCGGCTATCACCTCATTTTGTCCGGTCGTGATGGTCAAGTGGATTAAGGCGTCTTGTACATACCAGTTGCGTTGCTCCTGGGAGTATGGGTTCGAGTCACTTCTGGGGTGTGAGTTTTCAGTTGCATATTGTCCTGGGGACCATTCAGGCTTGTTCGCATTTGTGTTCCTCACGTGTGCCCAAAGAATGAGGTGATTTGGTAAAATGCTATGCCCAAGATTACTATCCGATTGCCGGCAGTGGGGTGGTTCAAATAGCTTCGGCTATCACCTCATTTGTCCGGTCGTGATGGTCAAGTGGATTAAGGCGTCTTGTACATACCAGTTGCGTTGCTCCTGGGAGTATGGGTTCGAGTCACTTCTGGGGTGTGAGTTTTCAGTTGCATATTGTCCTGGGGACCATTCAGGCTTGTTCGCATTTGTGTTCCTCACGTGTGCCCCAAAGAATGAGGTGATTTGGTAAAATGCTATGCCCAAGATTACTATCCGAGTGCCGGCAGTGGGGTGGTTCAAATAGCTTCGGCTATCACCTCATTTTGTCCGGTCGTGATGGTCAAGTGGATTAAGGCGTCTTGTACATACCAGTTGCGTTGCTCCTGGGAGTATGGGTTCGAGTCACTTCTGGGGTGTGAGTTTTCAGTTGCATATTGTCCTGGGGACCATTCAGGCTTGTTCGCATTTGTGTTCCTCACGTGTGCCCCAAAGAATGAGGTGATTTGTAAAATGCTATGCCCAAGATTACTATCCGATTGCCGGCAGTGGGGTGGTTCAAATAGCTTCGGCTATCACCTCATTTTGTCCGGTCGTGATGGTCAAGTGGATTAAGGCGTCTTGTACATACCAGTTGCGTTGCTCCTGGGAGTATGGGTTCGAGTCACTTCTGGGGTGTGAGTTTTCAGTTGCATATTGTCCTGGGGACCATTCAGGCTTGTTCGCATTTGTGTTCCTCACGTGTGCCCCAAAGAATGAGGTGATTTGGTAAAATGCTATGCCCAAGATTACTATCCGAGTGCCGGGCAGTGGGGTGGTTCAATAGCTTCGGCTATCACCTCATTTTGTCCGGTCGTGATGGTCAAGTGGATTAAGGCGTCTTGTACATACCAGTTGCGTGCTCCTGGGAGTATGGGTTCGAGTCACTTCTGGGGTGTGAGTTTTCAGTTGCATATTGTCCTGGGGACCATTCAGGCTTGTTCGCATTTGTGTTCCTCACGTGTGCCCCAAAGAATGAGGTGATTTGGTAAAATGCTATGCCCAAGATTACTATCCGAGTGCCGGCAGTGGGTGGTTCAAATAGCTTCGGCTATCACCTCATTTTGTCCGGTCGTGATGGTCAAGTGGATTAAGGCGTCTTGTACATAACCAGTTGCGTTGCTCCTGGGAGTATGGGTTCGAGTCACTTCTGGGGTGTGAGTTTCAGTTGCATATTGTCGTGGGGACCATTCAGGCTTGTTCGCATTTGTGTTCCTCACGTGTGCCCCAAAGAATGAGGTGATTTGGTAAAATGCTATGCCCAAGATTACTATCCGAGTGCCGGCAGTGGGGTGGTTCAAATAGCTTCGGCTATCACCTCATTTTGTCCGGTCGTGATGGTCAAGTGGATTAAGGCGTCTTGTACATACCAGTTGCGTTGCTCCTGGTGTATGGGTTCGAGTCACTTCTGGGGTGTGAGTTTTCAGTTGCATATTGTCCTGGGGACCATTCAGGCTTGTTCGCATTTGTGTTCCTCACGTGTGGCCCCAAAGAATGAGGTGATTTGGTAAAATGCTATGCCCAAGATTCCTATCCGAGTGCCGGCAGTGGGGTGGTTCAAATAGCTTCGGCTATCACCTCATTTTGTCCGGTCGTGATGGTCAAGTGGATTAAGGCGTCTTGTACATACCAGTTGCGTTGCTCCTGGGAGTATGGGTTCGAGTCACTTCTGGGGTGTGAGTTTTCAGTTGCATATTGTCCTGGGGACCATTCAGGCTTGTTCGCATTTGTGTTCCTCACGTGTGCCCCAAAGAATGAGGTGATTTGGTAAAATGCTATGCCCAAGATTACTATCCGAGTGCCGGCAGTGGGGTGGTTCAAATAGCTTCGGCTATCACCTCATTTTGTCCGGTCGTGATGGTCAAGTGGATTAAGGCGTCTTGTACATACCAGTTGCGTTGCTCCTGGGAGTATGGGTTCGAGTCACTTCTGGGGTGTGAGTTTTCAGTTGCATATTGTCCTGGGGACCATTCAGGCTTGTTCGCATTTGTGTTCCTCACGTGTGCCCCAAAGAATGAGGTGATTTGGTAAAATGCTATGCCCAAGATTACTATCCGAGTGCCGGCAGTGGGGTGGTTCAAATAGCTTCGGCTATCACCTCATTTTGTCCGGTCGTGATGGTCAAGTGGATTAAGGCGTCTTGTACATACCAGTTGCGTTGCTCCTGGGAGTATGGGTTCGAGTCACTTCTGGGGTGTGAGTTTTCAGTTGCATATTGTCCTGGGGACCATTCAGGCTTGTTCGCATTTGTGTTCCTCACGTGTGCCCCAAAGAATGAGGTGATTTGGTAAAATGCTATGCCCAAGATTACTATCCGAGTGCCGGCAGTGGGGTGGTTCAAATAGCTTCGGCTATCACCTCATTTTGTCCGGTCGTGATGGTCAAGTGGATTAAGGCGTCTTGTACATACCAGTTGCGTTGCTCCTGGGAGTATGGGTTCGAGTCACTTCTGGGGTGTGAGTTTTCAGTTGCATATTGTCCTGGGGACCATTCAGGCTTGTTCGCATTTGTGTTCCTCACGTGTGCCCCAAAGAATGAGGTGATTTGGTAAAATGCTATGCCCAAGATTACTATCCGATTGCCGGCAGTGGGGTGGTTCAAATAGCTTCGGCTATCACCTCATTTTGTCCGGTCGTGATGGTCAAGTGGATTAAGGCGTCTTGTACATACCAGTTGCGTTGCTCCTGGGAGTATGGGTTCGAGTCACTTCTGGGGTGTGAGTTTTCAGTTGCATATTGTCCTGGGGACCATTCAGGCTTGTTCGCATTTGTGTTCCTCACGTGTGCCCCAAAGAATGAGGTGATTTGGTAAAATGCTATGCCCAAGATTACTATCCGAGTGCCGGCAGTGGGGTGGTTCAAATAGCTTCGGCTATCACCTCATTTTGTCCGGTCGTGATGGTCAAGTGGATTAAGGCGTCTTGTACATACCAGTTGCGTTGCTCCTGGGAGTATGGGTTCGAGTCACTTCTGGGTGTGAGTTTTCAGTTGCATATTGTCCTGGGGACCATTCAGGCTTGTTCGCATTTGTGTTCCTCACGTGTGCCCCAAAGAATGAGGTGATTTGGTAAAATGCTATGCCCAAGATTACTATCCGATTGCCGGCAGTGGGGTGGTTCAAATAGCTTCGGCTATCACCTCATTTTGTCCGGTCGTGATGGTCAAGTGGATTAAGGCGTCTTGTACATACCAGTTGCGTTGCTCCTGGGAGTATGGGTTCGAGTCACTTCTGGGGTGTGAGTTTTCAGTTGCATATTGTCCTGGGGACCATTCAGGCTTGTTCGCATTTGTGTTCCTCACGTGTGCCCCAAAGAATGAGGTGATTTGGTAAAATGCTATGCCCAAGATTACTATCCGAGTGCCGGCAGTGGGGTGGTTCAAATAGCTTCGGCTATCACCTCATTTTGTCCGGTCGTGATGGTCAAGTGGATTAAGGCGTCTTGTACATACCAGTTGCGTTGCTCCTGGGAGTATGGGTTCGAGTCACTTCTGGGTGTGAGTTTTCAGTTGCATATTGTCCTGGGGACCATTCAGGCTTGTTCGCATTTGTGTTCCTCACGTGTGCCCCAAAGAATGAGGTGATTTGGTAAAATGCTATGCCCAAGATTACTATCCGAGTGCCGGCAGTGGGGTGGTTCAAATAGCTTCGGCTATCACCTCATTTTGTCCGGTCGTGATGGTCAAGTGGATTAAGGCGTCTTGTACATACCAGTTGCGTTGCTCCTGGGAGTATGGGTTCGAGTCACTTCTGGGGTGTGAGTTTTCAGTTGCATATTGTCCTGGGGACCATTCAGGCTTGTTCGCATTTGTGTTCCTCACGTGTGCCCCAAAGAATGAGGTGATTTGGTAAAATGCTATGCCCAAGATTACTATCCGAGTGCCGGCAGTGGGGTGGTTCAAATAGCTTCGGCTATCACCTCATTTTGTCCGGTCGTGATGGTCAAGTGGATTAAGGCGTCTTGTACATACCAGTTGCGTTGCTCCTGGGAGTATGGGTTCGAGTCACTTCTGGGGTGTGAGTTTTCAGTTGCATATTGTCCTGGGGACCATTCAGGCTTGTTCACATTTGTGTTCCTCACGTGTGCCCCAAAGAATGAGGTGATTTGGTAAAATGCTATGCCCAAGATTACTATCCGAGTGCCGGCAGTGGGGGTTCAAATAGCTTCGGCTATCACCTCATTTTGTCCGGTCGTGATGGTCAAGTGGATTAAGGCGTCTTGTACATACCAGTTGCGTTGCTCCTGGGAGTATGGGTTCGAGTCACTTCTGGGGTGTGAGTTTTCAGTTGCATATTGTCCTGGGGACCATTCAGGCTTGTTCGCATATATATATATATATATATATATATATATATATATATATATATATATATATATATATATAATATATATATATATATATATATATATATATATATATATATATATATTATATATATTATATATATATATATATATATATATATATATATATATATATATATATATATATATATATATATATATATATATATTATATATATATATATATATATATATATATATATATATATATATATATGAAGGAAAATCAGCATGTGAATGCATAATATATATCAGTATAAATGTTCCTTGATACACAACAATGATGAATCGATCACCCTATTAGTCCTAGAACACATAAATCTGTAGGTAATCCAGCCTACGACTGTAACTCCAAACTTCAGTATAAAACACTCCTTGACATAAGAATGCACACAATCACTCACCTCTCACTGAGTCTTGCACGCTAATGACAACCAAACACTATTAACTGCCTACAAGTAATCCACCAGAACTTCCCTTCCACCTCTGGAAGTTCACTACCCTGATATCTTTAGGTTCTTCCGGGCTTAACTACCAGGATCCTCTGCAGCTCCTCCAGGCTGCTACCATGAAGTTTCGTTGAGCAACTACGGTGCTTCACCCTTTTGCTAGGTTCCTCCACAGCTCTCTGGGCTGCTACACAATGAAGTTCCCTCAAGCAACTATGGTGCTTCACCACCTCTACACAAGCACGTGACACTCCTCTTCAGTGCTTCTCCTCACAGCTCGAGGTCCTTTCCTCCACTACCTTGGAGTCTCATCAACTACTCCCTTTGTGCTGGCTTCGAAGTTCGCAGCAAATTCCTCCCCAAAGACAAACCTGCAACCCATCGACACTCCAATAAAAATGTTTCTCCTTTAACACATAAACAAAAATAATCACACAATATGTTTGCCTCCAACCTCTATCTGTCCTCTACATACTGTGAGAGTGGACTCCCCCGTTGGGCGGGTCCATGCTCCACCTCGCCCGGCAGGCCTCCACACTCCTCCGCCGCCCCTCAGTCAGTTGGCTCCAATCAGTCGAAGGGAGAGGATGCGCTGCTCGCCCCGCCAGCTGTCTCTCTCATCTCCGTCCTCTTATTTAGGCTTCCTGCCTTACCAAAACATTTCTAACTCATCAATAAACAATGCTACTGTCGCTGAGCACACGACCAACTACAAGCAATCACTATGAACTGGCTTAAATCGTGCTTACCACAGATTGTGTCGTCGAGGGCGCTCCTCCCTCTGACGGAGCCTGGTCAGGGCGATTCCACAGCCCACGACAATGTCTCTGGACGACTTAATAAACTCTCCTCGTCGTCCAGGACTTGAGATCACAGCATTCCCAGCTCGATTCTACAGCTGGCACGTCTGAACACTTCTCTTCTCTTGGAGATATATCACTAAGGGTTCCTTTCTGATGGGAGCTCAAACGGAGCGCGGCTTTCCCCTGCGATGTCTGGTGCTCAAGTGAGGTCAAAGTCCTCCAGAAGCCAGCCACACACCTCCAGCAAAATATCTACATCTCCTAACCAGTCATTTATCTGTTTTCTTCTTCACTGCCCATAATCTCAAATTGTTATTTAAATCCAACCAACTATTTTACATATGTGTTACCACCTCCACCTCCATATTTCCTGGACCTTCCAGTTAGGTCAGGCTTGCTGAATAACTCTCAAGGGGGGGAGACTCGTTTCTCCTGCAGGCTGAGATCATAACATACACCACAACTAGTACACCACTACTACCACACCACAACTAGTACCTTACTACTACCACACCACAAGTAGTACACCACTACTAATACACCCCAACTTGTACACCATCACTTCCACACCATAACTAGTACACCACTACTACACAACAACAACTAGTACCCACAACCAGTACACCACTACCTCACCACAACTAGTACACCACAAGTGTTGTGTGATGATCAGGGGCAGACAGTTGTAGGGTTCTCGAATTCTTCGAAGATGACTCACTTTGCATAATAATCTTGAACATTAAGTTGAATTGCTTAAATTATGATACTTATCATGTAAAATATAGTTGATGAATTCATTGTTTAAATTGTTTTTAACTTTGTCCCCCAGAGTTTTTCAGCTGAGATGAGAAAGCCTCTGTGGTTACTGGTTTCATGATTTTAATGAGTACATGATACAGATGGAACATACTAATAATGACCTCGTGATAACATCTTTGAAAATATTGTGATACAGAAAAATTTCATTCCTTGTCGTGTAGGTACGGACAAATGAATGGATGGTGGCAGCATTTCTTCTTCTACTAACTACTCCTCTACTTCTACTATCTACTTCTACTTATCTAATCCTCCCCTTCCATCCCACTCCAAATTCTCCCTTTCAACTGACGACCCTCCACGCTCCTTCCACCTCTCTACATCTCTCACCTCAAACCCTCATTAATTACATCATTATTCATCTCTTTCCTTTCATTTCTCTTTTACGTTTGTGGAGGTGAAATGTGTTCTAGAGTTCTCTAGAGTTTTGGGTAGCTGAGCAGGTTTCGGCGCCTTGTAGTCAGTTCACCTAGATAGTCAAATACCTAGGTTACAAGGTGTTATATGAATGAGGCTGCCGTAGGAACTCTGGGGGTGGTCTGGAATAGTAAGCTAAATGATGGCTGGCTAACGGACTATAGAGAGCTGTTTCCCCCGACCTCCTATGTTAACTGGGGGGTGGAATTATAGACTAGAGAGAGCAATTTTCCCCACCACCCGTAACACTACTACAACACCACATCTAGTACTCCACTACTAGTACACCACTAATACTACACCACAACTTGTAGACCACCACTAGTAAACCACTACCACCAAACCTGAAATAGTACACCACCACTAGTACACCACTACCACCACACCACAACTAGTACACCACTACCATCACACCACAACTAGTACACCACAACTGTCACACCACAACTAGTACACTACCACTAGTACAGCACAACTACCACAGCACAACTAGTACAACACTATTACCACACCACAACTAGTACCCCACTACTACCACACCACAACTAGTACACCACTACTACCACATCAGAACTAGTACACCACTACTACCACACTACAACTAGTACACCACTACTACCACACTACAACTAGTACACCACTACTACCACACCACTACTACCACACCACAACAAGTACACCACAACAACGAAACCACAACTAGTACACCACTACTACCACACCACAACTAGTACACCAATACTACCACGCCAAAACTAGTACACCACTACTATCACACCACCACTAGTACACCAGTACTACCACACCACAACTAGTATAATACTACTTCTACACCACAACTGGTACACAGCTACTACCACACCACAACTAGTACACCACTACTTCCCCACCACAAGTAGTACCCAACTTATTCAACATCACCACTAGTACCCAACTTATTCAACATCACCACTAGTACACCACTACTAATACAACAAGTACCCCACTACTATCACACCATCACTACTACACCACTAATACACACCACCACTAGTACACCACTAATACCACACCACCACTAGTACACCACTATTACTACACTACAACTAGTACCTCACTATTACCACACAACAACTAGAACACCGCTACTACAACATCACAGCTAAAACACCACTACTTCCACACCACCAATAGTACACTACTACCACACCACAACAATTAGTACCCCACAACCACACCACAATTAGTACACCACTAACACACCACAACTAGTACACCACTACTATAACACAACAACTAGTCCCCCACTACTACCACACCACCACTAGTACACCACTACTTCCACACCTGAATCAGTACACCACTACTACCACACTACAACTAGTACACCACTACTGCCACACCACAACTAGTACACCACCACAAGTACACCACTACTACCACACCACAACTACCACACCACAACTAGTACACCACTACTAAAACACTACAACTAGTACTCCACTACTAGTACACCACTACAACCACACCACAACTAGTACACCACTACTACCACACCACAACTACTACACCATTACTATAACATGATGACTAGTACACCACTACTACAACACCACAACTTGTAGACTACCACTACTACCAAACCAGAACTAGTACACCACTACTGCCACAAGACAACTAGTACACCACTACTATCACACCACAACTAGTACACCGCAACTGCCACACCACAGTTAGTACACCACAACTAGTACATCACTACTACCACACCACAACTATTACATCACTACTACCACACTACAACTAGTACCTTACTACTGCCACACCACAACTAGTACACCACTACTACCACACCACAACTAGTACACCACTACCACACTACAACTAGAACACCACTACTTCCACACCACAACAAGTACACCACTACTACCACACCACAACTAGTACACTACTACTACCACACCACAACTAATACACCACTACAACGACACCACAACTAGTAAACCATTACTACCACACCACAACTAGTACACCACTACTACCACACCACATCAAGTTCACCACTACTACCACACCACCATTAGTACACCAATAATACCACACCACAACTAGTATACTACTACTACTAAACCACAACTAGTACACCACTACTACCACACCACATCTAGTACACCACTACAGTAGTGTAATATGTTACTAGAGCGACGTGCGCCATCTGGCCGGGTGGAACTCCCGCGACTAGAGCGACGCGCGCCATCTGGTCGGGTGCGACCCCTGCGACTACGACCCCGCGCACCATCTGGCCAGGTGGAGCGCAACAGGTTTTGGGGGATTTTCCCGGAAGTTTGGCGTGTGAGCGTCCGGTGTTTGGGTATGCGGTCAGGAAAGATGGGAGGTCATGTTGTAAGGGGTGTAGGAGAGTATGTGTGGTATGTGGTAGAGTAAGAAATACGAGGATATGAGTGGAATATGTGGAAAGAGTAGTTAAATATGTATGTGTGTTTGCCGTAGACTTAATCCTGTGTGTAGATAATAGTTTTGATGATAGTAAGTAAAGCTATGTAGAGGCTGAGTGTAGGTGTGAGGGGTCCCAACATAGACGGATATGTTGTTTGGGGTGGGGGAGGGGTGGGGAGGGGTGAGGGGAGCTTCCCCTCGGCGTGAGAGTGCTTAGGGCCATTTGTGGTTTGTGGTTTTTGACGGGCATTATTCTTTCCTTCGAGAGAGCAGAGTCCAGGAGGAGATGAGAGCTGCAGCAGGAGGGATGTGGTCCATTTACCCTAAATCGTTTTTTCATGTCTATTTTCTTCGAGTTATGCAGCTGTGTTTGGTTCCCCCGGTGTGAGAGTGCTTAGGGTCATTTGTGTTTTTTTTTTAACATCCATTATTTTCTTGGAGCTATGCACACAGCCGGAAGTGAGAGAGGAGGAGGGTAGGAGAGAGCAGAGTCCAGCAGGAGGGAAGTGGACCATTTACCCGCAATCGTTTTTTCAAGTCTATTTTCTTTGAGTTATGCAGCTGTGTTTGGTGATGATCCATGAGGGTAATAGTTCGGCCATACATGGTAGGAAGTGTGGAGGAGGAGGAGGATGAGGATGAGGATGAGAAAGAGAGAGCAGTCACTCTTAAGTTGTGAATGAGATGAGGTAACAGTTGGTGGAGAAGGTCTGTTTTATGTAACTATGCATGGTAGTGTATAGGTGACAGACCTGGACGGATGTGAACCATTACCCACTTACCCTTAAGCGTTTTTCAAAGTCCGCAGAGGGTGTGTGTGTGTACTGCCCACTGGTCAGAGGGTAATTGAAGAGCATTTCCAAGTAGCTGGTTATATCTTCCCCTCCCAGAGGGTACGCAATGACTGCCATTACTTCCTCAGACACGGGCGGAAGTGGCCGGGTATCCATTACCCACTGCGTTTCGTTAAGGAAAGGGAGATGTAGCTACGGTCAGCGACTCCGTCTGTTCCACTTACCACCCCCCTCTCACTGGGGAAGTGACGGCAATGGGGTGTACCATCTCTCTCTCTCTCTCTCTCTCTCTCTCCCTTAGGTGAGCAATGTTCCCCACATACAAAGTAAACATATATAAGACAATGCGGAAAAACATAGTTTTGATACTATTATTAAATTGACTTGTTCATTATCCTCGAGTTCAACACACACACACACACTCTCTCGCTCTCTCCCTTAGGTGAGCAATGTTCCCCACATACAAAGTAAACATATATAAGACAATGCGGAAAAACATAGTTTTGATACTATTATTAAATTGACTTGTTCATTATCCTCGAGTTTAACACACACTCTCTTTCTCTCTAAGACCTACGTTATCCAATGTAAACAGACCGGATGAGACGATAGTGAAATAGCTCTGGGTTATATCTGTTTTCAGTTCTTATAACATTTGAAAATGTATGTGTGGTTACTCATTCCGTCTCGTTAGGATCTGACCTTGTGTCTTTCCATAGCGCGAGTT
Organism: Procambarus clarkii; assembly: GCF_040958095.1. NCBI lineage: Eukaryota > Metazoa > Arthropoda > Malacostraca > Decapoda > Cambaridae > Procambarus > Procambarus clarkii. The sequence goes on from NC_091203.1 coordinate 602,697, forward strand.
TTCACTCATTATCAGCCATTAGTGATCGTTCGATCCAGCAGAAAAAAAAACAGAGACTGCTGACTGTGTGACAGTTTCAGCCCTCTGTAACGTAACGTAACGTAACGTGGAAATCATCATCATCATCATCATCTTTCTGTCTGATGTCCAAATAACATTTTTTGTAAATTTAATTTTAAACAAAGGTGAGCCACCAGTCCACGAACTAAGAGGGAAGAGGTGTTCACCACACCTACAAATTCTAATATATTTTTTTGTTAACTGTGTGATCACAACATATACCTACTGATCTCTTGTTCTACCTCACACTAGACAATAAACACAATTTCGTGTCATTTCTTGACTAAAATAGCACTCCGAAAACATCTTTGCCCTCTTTTTATTTTAAAATTGTTAGCTCTAGTTATGACTGTTTTAGCAGTCTATCTGATAGAAAAAAACAGAGACTAGTGTTAGCATAATATGTGAAAAATAGTTGATCATTCTCTTATTACGTTTTATTCAATAACTGGTAGACATAACATAAGTCACATATTTATCTTGGTAAAACATAATAACTGACAGACATAACACACAGCATAATGCAGTCACATGGTGTTAGCATAATAGGTGAAAAATAGTTTATCATTCTCTTATTACCTTTTATTCAATAACTGGTAGACATAACACATCATAATGTAACCACATGAAGATAACATAACATATCACATTGTCATAATGCAGTTACATGACTACTAATTATCAGCGGAGTTTCAAAAAGTTTTTTTTAGCTTTAGGCTTAGATTTTAGATTTTTTTTAGGTTTTTCTATAGTCAGACGATTATCACTTCGTTTAATCTGTCGTTTGGGTGGGGGAGGTGCTATTATTTCATGCTCAACCTCGGTATCACTGTCACTGTCACTGGTGGTATCAATATAGCTGGATCTATTAAGATCGTCCCCAACTCGTATCCTTCGCAGAGGGGTAAAGTTTTCGTAATCATTATCACCGTCTGAGTCATGGTGTTACACTCATCACGACCTCTAGCCCGAGATGTGGCTTTGTGTGAACTTAGTTTAGAGTTGTGGGTTGTGGAGGAGGAGGGGTGTGAACTGGGTTTAGGGTCAAGGTTTGTAGACGTTCCTTGGAGTGAACTAAGTTGGGGGTTGAGGAAAATATTCATATCAATATCTGTAAGCAATCCCCGTTGTTGGCTATCTGTAAGCATTATACGCTCATCCAGTAAGGCTTCTACATTCAAATCATTTTCGGTCTGAGTAGCGGGGTTATCCTCTGAGAGAGAAATAGCGGCAAACACCGCATCATCAAGACCTTCACTCATAGTCAAGTGATCTGGATACTCACCCCGCTGTGAAATATCCACACTCATTCTTGCAACTTCTTCTTCAGTTCTATTATTGCTAGTAGTACTACTAGTAGTAGTGTCACTACCTACTCTACACCCCCCAGTTAAAAGGCTGAGGGACAGCACCTCTTCAACGGTATTCATAAAATATAATGAGTTATTCCCCCTCTGATCAGCAGTCGGGCCAGCGAGTACACAATGAGGGATGGTGTTACTACTACTTCTATCACCACGATCTCCATCAGCAGGAGCAGTAGCGAGTGTGGTAGTGGTGTGTGTAGGGAGACAAGCACTTGTGGTGCGTGTGACACCAGCAGGGGTGACACCAGCCGCGCCCTGGTCGCTACGGTCACCAGCACCAACGTGGGAGGGGGGGCTATCACCGTAGCCGACTGGAGTAGGTGGGGAGGACACAACCACCTCCCTGGTGTTTATGTGTATGTGTGTGTTTCCCAAGAATATGAAAATATTCCCTCTGGAGGTGGTGCTGCTGCTGCTGCTCACACCGCGGCTGCTAGCTTTCTCCAGGTAATCTAAAAAAAAAGTTTACATTACTAGCATAACACACACACACACACACACTCACTCTTCCCATTATTGTTATTATTTGTTACTACTACATCAACATTAGCAAACAACAACAAGAAGCATCTTAGCACAATATAACTCGTCAGAATCAAAGTTGTTCAATGTCAACCAATATTATTTGACTAGTTGTATATGAAAAGTGCTTTAATTGTCCCAAGTTTCAGTACTGCAGCATAAATGGAAAGGGAGATTTTTTTTTTTTTTTTTTTCAACGTTTTTTACACATTTTCAAGTCCACACTTCAGAACACACATTTCAGATATAATTATTCTGTGACACTTTTCTGACACATTAGCATATAATAAAGGACCTTGAGATATAGAATTTCCAAAACATCTTTAGTTTTCCTAATACAAATGTTCAAAGTTCCCAAATTTTTTTTTGCAAATATGGCATGTTTATTGCTATTATAAAGTCAATAAATGAACTTAGAGAAAAATGAAAACTCTCAAATGTAGAGACCTGTCCTCCACATATACTGTGTAAGTTTCATGTAAATTTAATAAAAAATGAATGAGTTTTGTAAACGTTTGTGTCAATTGAAAAAAAAAACAGAAATGAATGAAGTCTAAGGTTCTAAAATCTGTGGCTGAGGTTGACATCAACCAATTTTCTCCAAAATTGGCGTCCTTGCAGATAGGCTTACGTACAGTCAGGAGTGTAAGTTTGATGCAAATCGTCCGAAAAAAATAAAATTTTTTTTTTTTTTTTTCTTAAATTTTTTTTCAATTAAACTAATTATAATATTTGTTTAATATATACTATTGTGATAGCAAAGAGTCATAGCTATGATTTCAGTTGACACTTTTGATTGATAATCGATTTTGACCATTTTGGCATAATTTTCACAACTACTTCAATATTTTCTTTCTCCCTTCCTATTTATGCTACGATGCTGAAACTTGGACCAAATGAAACACGTTTCATATAGAACTTGTCAAAAAAGTTTGATTGAAATCGAACGAGTTTTCATTTGTTGCATTTTTAGGGCAAATTGGGAACTGACGCCCCCTTAAGGGAAACATACCACGTATTATTGCCAGGGCTTGACCTAAGCGCTCATCACCATCTGAGTGAGGAGAGGCTACACCGGCAGCAGCAGCAGCAGAGGCTCGTGTGGACATCTTGGATTGGTGGGTGGGTGGATGGAGTGTTTACCCTACCAGGTCAGGGGCGAGCTATATACCCCCTTTCAAGAGGGTGCCTCCTTACCACACACCTCCACCTCCCACAGCGTTAATTATAATAATAAAAATAATTAATAAGGATAATATAAAAGAATCAACTTTAGATTTGTTTATTAAGAGATAATAGGAAGAAGTAGATGTACTACATCTCCTCGACATACAGGACATTTGTCACATATTGTTACACAATCCAAACATATTACCATATGCCTACACGGAATGAGAACAGTGTTTATTTCTTGAGTGAAGCACACCTTGCAATAAAACCTACCTACACCAGGCATTGCATTCTCTTCCGCAACAACAACATCCACACGTTCATCTACCTCCACTACTGGGGAACTGGGCAGGGGAAAATAACACCTTGGGACGATAATACTTCTAAGGGAGATTCAGCTACCGCATCTGTGTCCTCACTTTCATCCACTCGATCTAAAAACCATAACAACACCTCTTCACAGTTAGATTCGCCAAGGAGAGGTAATATCCTTTTTAATCTTGAGTTATTCTCTTAGCGCAGCTCGCAGGGCGATGTATGGAAATCTCACTGTAGCAGCGAGTCCATTGAAATAATCAAGTCCATGCAGGAGCGTGTTAATCAGTGTTTCGTCAATGGGTTTTGTCAGTCGAGGAGGGGAGAAAGGGACCGCATTTTTAATGAAAGCTCGATCCTTCTTCAAGTTTAAGTAGATGCAGTCGGGGTAATAACGAGCGTGGAGCGTCCAGGGATCGTCCGAAGGTATAAAGTTAACAAGTCCACCACCACAATAAAAGCATCATATATGGTCTCCAACTCCTAAGAAAAAAGAAAAAATATAAATATTTTTTTTATAAATAAATAAATAAATAAATGAGAAAGTAAATACTAGAACGTCTCAAATAGACTAGGCTCGTGTGATTACATTAAGACAATAATAATAATAATAATAATAATAATAACAATAATAATAATAATAATAATAATAATAATAATAATAATAATAATAATAATAATATCTTCCACTACTCACCACAAGAGAAAAAGCCAGCACGGGACAATTCTGCTGGAGACTGACCACACATATCAGGCCAGATGATTCCAAATGATGCCAAACGAGACTTATACTCCGCCATCTCCGGGTATATGGGCATAGAGAATGGTAGAATTCCCGAGTTTTCCCCGCTCCATTCCACAACACCTACAAATATTAAAACAAATAATAATAATAATATATATATATATATATTATATATATATATATATATATATATATATATATATATATATATATATATATATAGATAGATATATATATATATATATGTGTGTGTGTGTGTATATCACGAAAAAAACACGTGATAAGAATGTGACAATGTCAGACCACGGAGGAAAATGAAACAGGAATTTCCTTAAGTACTTTCGTATATTAAATACATCTTCAGAAGGAATCAACTTCCTTCAATCAATCATCTTCCTTCTGAAGATGTATTTAATATACGAAAGTACTTAAGGAAATTCCTGTTTCATTTTCCTCCGTGGTCTGACATTGTCATATATATATATATATATATATATATATATATATATATATATATATATATATATATATATATATATATATATATATATATATATATATATGTATATATATGTATATATTATTATATATATATATATATATATATATATATATATATATATATATATATATGTATATATATATATATATATATATATATATATATATATATATATATATATATATATATATATATATATATATATATATATATATATACGCTCACCATTCCTATAAACGCAACATGAAAGATAACTATGTGTCCAAACACACACACACACACACACACACACACACACACACACACACACACACACACACACACACACACACACACACACCACACACACACACACACACCACACACACACACACCCACCACATACACACATACACACACACACACACAATCTTATTATCAAGCTATTCACAATGACTATACAACCAACGTTATTCACAGAAACTAAGAGATAACACATAATTGTGATGGGTACTTACAACTGTTAGCTGAATTTCTCACTCTTTCCAGTTGCAGGACGGAATAAGTGAAATTCAATCCATAGGCGTAGACCATGGCGTAGACAACTAGTACACAACTACTACCACACCACATCTACCACACCATAACTAGTACACCACTACTACCACTTCACAACTACCACACTACAACTAGTAAACGACTACTGCCACAACATAACTAGTACACCACAACTAGTACACCACTACTATCACACTACAACTAGTACACCAATACTACAACACCACAACTAGTACACCACTACTACAACACCACAACTAGTACATCACAACTAGTACAGCACTACTACCACACTACAACTAGTTCACCACTACTGCCACACCAGAACTAGTACACCACTACTACCACACCACAACTAGTACAACACTACTACCACACTACATCTAGTACACCGCTACTACCACACCACAACTAGTACACCTCTACTACCACACCACAACTAGTCCACCACTACTACCACATCACAACTAGTACAAACCTACTACCTCACCACCACTTGTACACAACTACTACCACATCAAGATTAATACACCACTAATACCAATCCATAATTAGTACGACACTACTACCACTCCACAACTAGTACACCACTACTACAACACAACAACTAGTACATCACTACTACAACACCACCATTAGTACACCACAACTACAACACCACAACTTGTACACCACTACTTACACACCACAACTAATAAACCACTACTACAACACCACAAGTAGTACATCACAACTAGTACACCACTACTTCCACACCACAACTAGAACACCACTACTACAACAACAAAACTAGTACACCACTACTATAACACCACAACTAGTACATCACAACTAGTATACCACTACTACCACACCTCAAATAGTACACCTCTCCTACCACACCACAACTTGTACACCACTACTACAACACCACAACTAGTACACCACTACTACAACACCACAACTAGAACACAACTACAACCACACCACAAGTAATACACCACTACTAATATACCCCAACTAGTACACCACTATTACAACACTACAACTAGTACACCTCTACTACCACACCACAACTACCACACCACAATTAGTACACCACAACCATTACATAACTACAACAACATCACGATTAGTACACCACTACTACAACAACTAGTACACCACTACTGCCACACCCCTACTAGTAC